>NC_081414.1:577918479-578218479 GCF_030272615.1 Cryptomeria japonica | reverse complement strand
AAATTCTGAAACCCCAGATCTACTTCCCTTGCAAAAATTCTCAAAACAAGAATAGATAGCTGCAGATCTGAAGCTCTGATACCATAAAGGAGTTGAGAAAATACAACACCATAGGAGCCCAAATGATCTCTGCAAACTAAAAAACTTGTTACAAGGAGAAGCAAGGAAGCAAATATAGAAAAACAAATACATAGAGAATATGCTCAAAAAGAGAGAGCTCAATATTCACAAAAATATGTAATGTGATTCTTACAATAAAAAGAAAGAAATCAACCTTTAATAGGTCAAGAAACCCTAAAAGGGAAAACCTAGGTTTGCAAATAATAATTAATTAAAATAATTAATTATATGCACCTAAAGTTAGCTTAAGTGTAAAAGAGATAAAGGGAACTTAAATAATTAAACAAATATTGTTTAATTAATCAAGTAAATACTCGAATATTCTAACAGCTTTTTCACTTTTTTGGATTTTCTGCTTTTTCACCGTTTTTTGGATTTTTTCTGCTTTTTTAGACATAAAACTTCTTGAGATGCATGATATTGATGGGTTCTTCGAGCTGATCTCCGTCCTATGTTGATAGCTAATATGCTCCTAACCTTGCTGTGACCACAAACAGACCTAACCAGTTTGGTTCAAACTTTCCTTTCTTTTCTCGATCTGCCTGGTTGTGTGGATTTTCTTTTAGTGCTAGTTCCCCAACTTGAAAGACTCGTGGTTTGACCCTGTGATCATAAATTCGGCACATTCTTTGCTGATATACCTTTAAATGATCAAAGGCATTTTTTCTTCGTTCATGGATCAATTCTAACTCCTACAGTCTAGATACTCATTGTTCTTCATCTGGGATAAGACCTTTTAATGATACTTGTAGAGAAGGTATCTCTACTTCTATTGACAGTATTGCTTCTGATCCATAAACAAGAGAGAAAGGTGTGGCACCTATTGGCATGTAGATACTGGTATGGTAGGCCCATAGAGAAGGGTTCAATTGAATATGACAATCTCTTCCAGCATCATTCACTGTCTTTTTGAGGATTTTCAAAATAGTTTTGTTTGATTCTTCTGCTTGCCCATTCCGTTGTGGATATTAGGGTGTGGAAAATATGTGTTAGATCTTGAATTTCTCGCATAGCTCTTGTACATCCCGATTCTTGAACGATCGCCCATTATCAATGATAATGGTCATGGGTATTCCATAGCGACAAATGATGTAGTTCAAGATAAATGCAACAATTTGTTTTCCAGTGATATTTGTGAGAGGTACTACCTTAATGTATTTTGTGAAATATTATGTAGCTACAAGGATGAATTTGTGAACATTAGATGAAGAAGGATTTATTTTTCCTACTAGATCAAGACCCCATTGACAGAAAGGACAAGATGTTGCCAAAGTATGAAGTTCTTGTGCAGGTGCATGAATCAAATTTCCATGGATCTGACATTGTTTGCATGTTCTAGCTATCTGAAAAGAATCTCGTTCCATGGTTGGCCAATAATAGCCCAAGCATATGAGTTTTTTTGAAAGGGTAAGACCACTTGAATGAGTGCCACAAATGTCATTATGGACTTCATGTAAGGCCTTCTTAGACTCTTCTTGTTCAAGACATCCTAAAAGAGTATTGTCTAGACCTCATTTAAACAGGGTACTCGCGACAAGAGTATAATGGGAGGATTGGCGAATAAAGTTTCTCTTTTTATTTTTTGATGAGTCAAGAGGGAGGATATTATCTTTCAGGTATGTGTAAGTTTGGCTGTAGCGGGAGGAATCATGCCCAACAAGGTGACAAATAGTTTGGGAATTAGGACAATTATGAGCAAGGTAAAACAACTCTTCTACTAGGAATTCATAACGATGTTGATTTTCCTGTGTCTGAAGGAGAGAATCAAGTGTAGCCATGGCGTCTGCTGCTTTGTTGCCATTTATTGGAATCTGCTGAAAAGTTATTTCTACAAAGTATTTCTTGATATCATCAACCACCTTTTAATAAGGCATTAACTTTTCGTCCTTTGTTTGATAATCACCATTGATTTGATTGATGACGAGCTGAGAGTCTCCAAAGACTTGAAGTTGTGTAATGTTCCATTCTATAGCCATTTTGATACCTTTAACCAAAGCTTCATACTATGTTGTGTTGTTGGTGCATGGAAAGCTTAATTTGTATGCTTTTTGGATTGTATGACCTTGTGGTGTGATAAATAGAATACCTTCTCCTGATCCATGTTGTGTTCCATTATTGTTGTCTGCTCTTGGACTGATATTTGGGTGATGTATTGTAAGATATGGATCGAACCTTGGAATGTCTGGATATGACCAGGTAAAATTGATTTGCCATCTTTTGAAGGGTTCCAAATATTTTTGCCTTGCTAGTTCTAATAGGGAAGTTGCTGGACATAGATCAGTTGTGCCAATGGTAACTGCCTCTGTTGGTTCTATCAAGATAGATGACCTCTCTTGATAAAATTTAGGTAAGGTGTCAAATATCCCATCTTCCGGTGCCTTGAGGAGGTTTTCACCGTTAGATGCATCCTTTCTTTTTACTTTTTCACGGTCTAATGTTGCCAATAAATGGTTTTCAACATGAAAACTGATATTGTTTTCTTTATTTTCACTTTTGCGACTAGGAGATTTGGCACCCACTTGACTGGAAGGTATGTTAGCAGAATCCCTGGTGAAAGTTGTTGCGGATTTGATTTCATTAAGATATAAGGATATGTCATGGTCATTAGGAAAAGTATCAATGGCAATATGTTCTTCATTTTCCCAGTCCATAGGTTTAGGAGGGATTAAGGATAAAGGATCCTCATGTTGAATTCTGTCAAAGATATTAGGGGTTATGATAGAGATGTTAGAATTTTTCAATAGGTATTTCCATGTCTAGAACGATACTCTCGTCAGAATGACCCCACACAAGTATCTCCCGATTGTCCTCAATTAAGTCCAAGTCAACCGAATGTGATTCTAATTCAAGTGGGATAGTTCCTAATGTTTGTCCTGCATACATGTGAATTATATCGATACCTACATCTTCTTCATCCCTTTCAATTTTAAGTTGCTCTTGGTTGTTTTTCTGTGATAGAAAATATTCTCCGTTACCTCAATCTTTTAGCTGCATTTTTTTTTCCATGTTTGACAAAATTGATGCAAATGATTGTTCCTTGGATTGTGTGCTTGAAGGTGCCGCTTCTCTGTTATGTGGAACAATGACCTCTTGAGCTAGTTTTATATTACTATAGCACTGCAATGGATTTGAGTCTGCTGAGATCGTGATTTCCTGCCCATTGTAAGGAAATTTTAGGCACTTATGACATGTTAATGGAATAGCCTGTATGTCATGTATCCATGGTCCTCCCAAGAGTATGTTGTATGGTAGGTCCAAGTCAAAAAATTGGCATGCTGTATCTTTTTGTAAAGGTCCCACTCTGATGGGTAATATCACAATTCCTTTAGAGGAATGTTCTTCTTCATCACATGCTTTGAATGTGATCTTTTTATGGGGATCAACTGCCTCTTCTGAATAACCTAGAGCATGGAAAATACTCAAAGAGCAAATGTTTAAGCCAACTCCCCCATCTATTAGGACATGTTTAACGAGTGTTCTATGATTGAGGACTTCAATTTGCAAGGAAGCATTATGGGGATGTTGCAATGAATTAATGCTTGGATATGAAGGAGATGAGATTTGAATAGGGTCCTCTGAAATAGGTTTGATGGCAATCATGGATATCCCTTGGGGAACTTCATCTTTGGGTGTATTGTTTGGTGATGATGCTATGGAAGGTTCTTGCAAGTTTTCAAGAGGTGTAGGAATAAATGCCTTTGGAGAGTCAATTTTCTTATGGGGGGATGAGCCATTGCTAGACACAGGTGCATGATTGTGATCTTTCTCATCAAAATCCCTTAGGGATCTTTTTAAGAGTTGCATAAAAGAGCCACCTTTCTTTGGAGATGCATTTGAATCCTTGTGAGGTTTTGACATAGTTGGATTTTAATTTTGGAATTGTTTGATTTCTCTGATACGTTGGCTTGTTATGTCTTCTTTTATTTTTCTTTGGTATGCCATGTTGCTATGATCTTCAGCTATTTCAAATGTTTCAATTTCTGTTTCAGCGATCTTATGTCTCTGTGCTCTGGTTGAAATGGGAATACACATATCTTAGATATTGTGCTAGGATTCAATTGTCTAAAAGTTGTTTTGATAAGGGATCAACTATTAATGTAAATGTGATAGAGTGATATGACACAGAAAGATGGTTCAAGTGTTTAAAAGTTTGCAAGTTTTTCGATCTTTGGTTTTGGAGTGCAATGATGATGATTTGATAAAAACCAAGTCCAATAGGAAAGATATATCCTACGATGTGGGACAAGATTATCCTGACCAAACATTGTAGTTTCGTGATAAAGGATGATAGATCCTGATGAGAAACTATGTTTTGGGTGATCAGTTTATCAAAGAGGTTGATGATGCACTTTGAGATGTTTAGACCTTAAACTTGTTGAGGGTGAGTACTTGAACATCTTGAGGTGTTTATTTCTATAGTCTGATTTGATAGATGATAACTTGATCAAGCTAACCAAGAAGACAATCCAAGCATGAAATGATAGATAATAGGTGCTTATGATCACTACAAATTGATCGAGAAAATATGACAGACCTGAAAAAGATGTGCAAGAAGACAGAGATAGAAGTTCGTACAACAGTTTAAGGAACTTCAGATGACAATACATACAGGCCCATATGACAAATCAAGAATTTCATAGGAAAAATCAGAAGCTCGTACGATAATTCCCTCTGAGAAAAATGATAAACTAGAGGCCTCGTACGACAACACTTACTGATCAAATGATAAACCAGAGGACTCACACAACAAAACTTACTGAACAAAACGCTAAACTAGAAGGCTCGTACGACAAAACTTAATGAGAAAAATGATAAACCAGAAGGCTCGTATGATAAAACACAAGCTCATATGACTCAAGACAGAACATAGGTAAAAAATGTTGTTTGGACATATTTTCGATCATTGAAGTTTGATTTTTTCTTATGTTTTCCAGTTTTAAATGTTTGATTTTCTTGTTTTAGGGATGAATACATAGCAAACACATGATATGATAAGTGACCTTCAAGCACATTACGCTACCTAAGGAAGTTGGTTGAGAGAGAAAACCTTTGCTTGTAAGCTTAGGTACACACCCAATAGCTAATCACAATACGACCACTGAGTCTCACGCAATGGATTCTCAATGTCGTATTATCCGACTCCAAATGCTAATGGGGGCACGATATGGCAAGTGTCTTGGGAGAGTTACTATCTCTCTTGCACAAAGATTATCACCCTTTCGGAGGTGAATCGGGTATCTTCTAATTTAACTGGAACTAGTAAGGGATCCGTTCAGTGCATCGGGGCATAATACTCAATTAAAAGGTCTCCCAGCCTTGAAAACCAAGGTTTGATATTCTCGAAGGTATGAAGGAGAGCTATTCCCGAGCACTGCCGTTGACTTGATTTTCATCAAATCACATTTATTTTATAGTGGGTTGGATTACTTGGCATTAGCCATTCCCACTTAGGTCATTCCCCTCTCACTGGCCTTAATGGCTAAGAGTTATTAGCTCCTCGAGAGGGTAGGCCCGCTAAAGAGATGCACTAATGAAAGAAAAGGATGAGTCTAGCTTTCTGATCACCTAAGAAAGGTGAGAGCATACTGGCCTATCATCAAAACACATAAAACATGGTTGTTCATTTCCATTAGTAAAATCAAGTGTGCCTAGAAAACATAAAGAAGACATAGAGTTTATTTGAGTCCTCCTAGGCAACTTGCAAAATAGATGCATTAGTAGTCATGATGTGTTTTGTTGAAGTGAAGCTTTGACAAGTGTAATCTTCAACAATCGTCCTACAAAAACCAGTTAGGCTGCCGAAAACCTCACAAACAGACTAGGGTTAGCATTAGTAATAAACAAATTGAAGCATGAAACCCTTAAAATGAAAACTGATTTGAAAAGATAGAAACATAATTTCATACGACACAATTTACCTGACCGTACGAGTACCCTTCCAGGACCATACGAGTGCAAAATAGATCTTGTACAACACTTCAGTGTCCTTCAAAGCTTGTATGAGTCGAAAAGAATTATCGTATCACTACATAAAGGAGCTCATATGAGATAGCCAAAAATAAAGATTTGACGATTCTTGAGAGACCAAAAATGAGATTTCAAGCCCCACAGTGGGCGCCAAAATGTCGAGCTCTGTGATGTGTGATACCTGCAGCTGCCACAAAAAACACTCAATAGATCATTACAAGCATGGTTAGCAAATAATAAGAAAACAAAGGTAAAACCATGACAAAGTGACCTATCGCCTCCTAAGAGATGTGAGTATGGATTTGATCTTAGATTTGTATAAGCAACCCCAGTGACTTGACTACACCTAGATGGAGGATTTGAAATGATAATGATATAAAAAGATGAGATTGATTATGCTAGATTGATCCAAGAGACTAATTAAACTAATGATATGCATGATTAAGCTATGATGATGATGCAATTAAGATAGAAAAGAGATTGATTAAGCTACATGATTCAATAATTATGCTAGAAAATGATTAAATTAAAGTAAATCTAAGATGAAATTGCCTATAATAACAATGCTCAAATGATATGCTAGAATGGATATGCCTATAGTAACAATGCATAAGATGAAAATGAGATAGGATCCTTATTGCTCCAAAATGGGGGATATTTATAGGATTTCCAAGGCCAGGGTGAGGTGGCAGGAATCAACGGTCAAGATTGAGTTTGAAGATATCAAGGGTGAAATTGGAGGAGGTTGAAGAAGAGGTTGGAGGAAGAGACACTTGTCATCTCTGTGGTGACAAGTGTTAAGAAGCTTTGCTCATAAAAGGGCAAGTGTCCAAGAGAGGAGACATGTGGCCAAAGTGCCACATGTCTTAAGAAGAAAATATCCACACCATAGGAGGCTAGGATAAGGAAGTTAGGATGTGCAAGATAGGATAGGGTTAGGCAAACCCAAGGTTAGGTGGATTGGGTTAGGTTAGAGGGATGGTTAGGTTAGGTGGTTAGAAGTTAGGAGGCATGTGGATAATTTGAATTTAAAAATTCAAATAATAGGAAAAGACTAATTAATTCTCAACAACTCATAAATTGATTTGTTTTAATTCATTAGAGGATTAGGAAAATTAATTGAAGTGAGGGGAGGATTAATTAATTTGAATTAATTAATCAAAGGGGACTATTGAAATGAACCTATTAAATAAATCCTTAGATTTATTAATAAATAGATGAATGGGGGAATTTAATCAAATTGCTTAATGAATTCAATTAAATTAGGAAGGGGGATTAATTAAATGATATCTTATTTAATTAATTGTCTTCAGACCATTTTTAGGTGTATACAATAAGTAACATACAATCTATCATTAAAATGAAGAAAACATAATTATAGTTCTGTCAATGTCAAAAAATAGGATGATCTTGTAGAAGTTTGAATAACATAGCAAAAACTTTGTCAATATGATATGAAGACAAAAGTTTATTGTGGCATCTCAAATATAGACAAATATAAATCTACTAATGTCAAAAGAATTGGTTTATGGCTTGCATGAGGTCAATTGAAAAACACACAAAGGTTTATGGAGGATGTGCTAAAGACAAACATATAAGAGAAAATATTCTAAAGGAGGTACATGGAGGGCCCATTATGATTATGTATGATCCTCTACAAACAATTTGTTTGGGTAAGTTATTATATTTTATTATTTTTAAAGAAATGCCTAAATGTTAATAATTTTAAAGAAATGCCTAATGTTAATAATTTTAAAGTTTCTGGTTGTTTATGTTATATTCATATAGTAGATCAAAAGAGACAATTTTTAGATCCAAAAATAAAATCATGTATTTAATCTTCACTCAAAATTTTTGTGTCAAGAGATATTATTTTTTATGACATGGAGGTGTATGGTCATCAAAAAGACCATGTTGACAAGTCAAAATATATTTTAATGGTGGTAAATTGATTATATCATTAATGAGCATTCCATTAGTATTTTAATTTCAAGTAGTATAAGTACACCAAGGACCTTCTCGTTTAATTTTATTACAAATCTAGTTTCAAGTCCCAATAATTCAAGCAAGATAAGAAGCTTAAGTAAATTTTATCAAAGGAATACAAGTAAAACACACGAAGGTGATGCAAGAGGTAAGATTGTAAAAGAATTATTTATTTTCACAAGCTAATTTTGAACCATTGTATTTTCAAGATGGGTGAGTGTACCAAATTAGGGGTAAAAAAATAGACAAATCAAATATTTTAAAGAAAATATGATGATTTTATATTGAAATACACATAACACATGTTATGGCTTGGTAAATTATACCATGCCATAATGTGTGCAAATTATATAAGCCATAATGTGAGAGTGTTATATATCACACTCATGTTACATAACATGCATGTGCTGTTAGGATAACCTTGCAATCCTAAGCCATTCATATATCTCCATGTTCTTTGGAAAGTGTTCCCTAGGAGATGTGAGGAAAATATTAAATGTTTGTACTTTATGGCTATTTATAATTGCATTTTCAAGATTTTAACATGAAGAGGTTGATAAATATAAATCAAATGGATAAAATACACTCCTTTCCACATCCATAATGAGACATGAAGGATCATGCATAAGGAGATCAAGTTTGGGAGAAGAAAAGTTATCCATTTGGCATTTTGAATAGTCACTGCAAGCTTCAGAGCACTTGAAATGTGTAAAGACTAAGTGAATTTGGGTTTGGTTCCCATGAGGAGTCACTTGAAGAGTTATTCTATTATGCCTATTGGCTATTCATTCTCCAAGGCATGGAATTTTGTAAGTGGTTTTGGCCCCTTATTTTGGGAAAACAATAATGGTTTTTCCTCTCCCATTTGGCTATAAATTGGAGCCAAGGCATAGTTGTTTAATCATCAATGTTAATTGTTTCCAAGTAGTCCTAGGATCATCTAGAGAAGTGTAGTGAAGTGTATTATTGTGTTATTTCCTCTTTTGATAATAATATACTTGCCGTGTTCTCTAGTGGAGTTTTTTCCCAAAGGTATTTCTTCAAGTAAATCTAGTGTCTTTTTTAGTATGGTTATTTTTATATTTATGTTGAATGGTGCAATCACATGTTCATTTTGGATTTAATTCCAAATTTGGCAATCTTTTCAAATTTATAATCACATAAGAAAGCTATGTTGAACCTATGGTAGGATTGAAAGGGGGGCGTGAATCAGTTTAGAACTTCAAAACAAATTAATTATAAACAACTTCTAACCATTCAACAACAATACTGAGAACACATTAACCATTAACACATGAACACTAGATTTACGTGGAAAACCCAAACTAGGAAAAATGATGGAGAGAATAAAAATCACAATATGAATAGAAATGATTGCAATGTTTTAGGCTTACTTCCAAGGAGAAACAACACCTGAAGGACTTGCAAAACTAAGGCACATTGCCTTAGGGAAAGATACATGGACTTGCACAACTAAGGCACATTACTTTAGGGATAGATACAAAATGTTGCTAAAGGACCCACTGCCATTCAACAACAAAAAAATAAAAGAATTGATATGAGAAGGATCTCTTGAACATGAAATTTCCTTGAACATCAATGTCAAGCAACTAAAATCATGACAAACATCTTTGATCACTATCACTATCTCAATGCATTGTCTCATAGAATATGTCACCTTCAAAGATGTTCACTAACTCTCACTCATCTACACTCTCAAATCTTCTTTCATATCATTCACATACACTTCTCATCATACACATTTCATTGCTCAACACATACAACCACACTTCTTAAATATAATATAGATCATCAAAAAAATAACTCAGGGTTGGCCACAATTGGAATAAATATTATTGCATAAAATAAGCCACTCAAACCAAAAATACTCAAGGTGGTCCACTCCAGGAGAAAGAGGGGACCCAAATGCATCATAACAAATCCTTCCAAGATGAATCAAATGATCCACACACACTAACACATCCTCCTAAGTCAAAATCAAATGTAATGTGTAGATAGGCAATAAAACTCATTAAAAAGACATCTTTCGAAGCAAATTATGTACAAGGGAAATTCATCAATGTTAATCAAATAAACAAGAAACCACAAAACCTAATTTAATTAACTGATCTGGTCATAACAACAAAAAAATTAATCAATAAATCTAATGTAGACTCCAATACACATGCTCTCCATTTATCATCTCCTCCTTGATCCGTAATATGATAGTGGCTCTCAAAGTTGCATGATGCCTGAAGAATATAGGCACACAAATTTGAAGAATGTGGTTATCGAAAAGGAAGGATTGATACAAAATTTATAGATTTTGAAAGGATTGATTAAATGGATGCTATCAATTTGAGAATAGAATTAATCAACAGTTGAGATTTGATGAGACAACTTAATGGGAGATAATTGTGATGTGAACTGCCTGCATGATTCAGCTAGACTGAATGGATTGAGAGAGCAACTGGATTGATTGAGGAGTTACGAGAATTGATTGAATAGTTAAGTGATTTGATTTGGAGTTGATCAAGATTGATTGATTAGTTAAGAATTTTGATTGAATAGTTGACTGATTTAAATGATTATTCAGAAAAGGTTGATTGGGTAGTTAACTAGAAGTCAATGACATTTAGGAATTTTGCCATATGTGATGTAGGAAATTAAGGTGAAATGTCATTTAATTTTCATTTGATTTTTAAAAAATATGAAATGAAATTGAAATTAATGAAAAATGAATTGAGTTTGAATTTGAAGAGAAAGTTGAATTAATGAAGGGGAAATTAGATTAAATAAATTTATGAAATTTATTTAATTTAGAGGATATAATAAGATAATCAAATAATTTAAAGAAAATATTTAATTATGGTAAAATATGAATTTAATTTAATTTAATTTTTTTTAAGTAATATCTGCCTAAGGGGGTAGTACCCTTCTATTAAAGCAAAATAATTACATAACATAACTTAGCGCTCAGAGCATAGCTCTTAGTGATACAGATACACAATCCCATTGCCAAGCTCTACCAACCTAGCAACCATGTCTTCAATCATGATCTCGTTGTTCTCCCTCATAAAGGTCTCAAACTTATCCAAGCTATACTCCTTGCCCACCCCAGATTTGTACAGGGACCATGCCTTCTTCATCTTTGTCTTCACACCCTTAGCGTTAAGATCAAAATACCCAACCATGACACTAGACTCTAGAAATAGGTTTGAATTTATTTAGACAGGTCTTGACCACGCCCACCAGATCCTCTCAGACCATTCTATGCACAACCCCGAATGAAGAGACAAGGTAACCAAAAATATGTACGATTGGGTCAAACAACACTTCTAACAACACCCCATCATGCACATGTCCGTCACTCTAGAAGTCTATGCCCAGTATTTGGATGACGGTTTCCTTATCCTTGTCGTTTGCCTTATTGAAAAACCTACTAATTTTTTCCTCCAATGCCTCGGCAACCCCATCCTTCTTGGTGCACAAGTATTCCACTCTGAAAGATGCAACCATATCAATTTTGATCTTTAAACACTATGTTTCAATACTGCCAACTATGCCCTCCTTGAATAGAAATCCAATCCGCCTTCGAACCATCAGAAAGCTTATCTTCTCACCCCTATCCCGAAGCACTTCGACCGTCTGGTACTTATCTTCTCGAAATCTAGATGCCATATCTACGGGAAATCCCTCAAAGTTGGAAAATCAATTCTAGAATCTTACTTTCCATACATATGACCTCCAACTATCTACCACCTAGACCTAAAAAGAAGAGCAACTCAGCCAATCCCGACTCATGAATGCACTTCCCCTAATCCAACTCCACTAGTATGATATCCATCAACTCCTTCTGCACTATCCTCTCATCCACCTCGACTACCTCCTTACGACTCCCAATCCCTTCACATGCGAGTCACTCTGCCGCCCTATTCCCTTCTCTGAATGTGTGTCTAATACTAAATTCTAAGAATTTGTCCAACTTGTCCCAAATTGCAAGTAGCCATTGGTCAAGTCTCCAGTTATTGAAATGGGACTTCATCACTCCATTAATAACCACTTGAGAACCTTTGATTAAAATTTTAGAAACACCCTGATCAAAAAACATCTCTAATATATTTTCCAAAGCATTCAGTTCAACCTCATTATTGGTCGCAATTATCATAAAGCCCATGACCGCTGACACCAACCCTACCAACTCATTCCTAACAATATCCCCAAATTGAGAGTCACCAGGATTCACCTTGCTAGCCCCATTAAAGTTTAATTTAACCCATCCCTACTTAGGAGCCAGCCAACGCACCCTTTTCCTCCTTGACCGACTATCCATGATCTGACAATCTCCTACCTTCAATGTATTCCATTTCTCTTCCATCAACTGTCCCATTTTGAGAAAACCTTAATGTGCTTGCCTTGCAATCTCCCATTGAACACTTCAACTATCACATTTTTAATTCTCCCTGTGATGATATATATTGATTAATACTCTTCCTTGAAGACCCTTTTGTTTCTTTCTTTCCAGAGCTGTCAAAAAATAAAGGACAAGCCTACTAGCCATAGATCACCCCATTTCGAATACAGTCTATCCATCGACCATGATAGCAAGAAATCAAATAAATTTTCACTTCTCGTTTGAAAGCTCCATTTGACCATAAACATAAACAACTTGTTACTTTCAACCTTAGATCAACAACTTATTACCTTCAACCTTAGAATAAAGATTGTTGTCAACAATTTCTTTCCTAAAATTTTGTTGTAGTAGATATCTATCTAATCTAGCATACCAAGCTTTAGGTTCTTGTTTAAGTCTATACAATGCCTTTATTAAACATGTGATATCCCAAATGATTAATGAAATCTTTCTCGCCTCCTTGGATCCTTCCCAAAGAATTTTTCTCAAGAAGTCAACCAGAGCCCCAATAGCCCTCATTGAGAGCCTAAAGCATGACATGGTGTAAATGGGTACAACCGACATAACTGACTTGATCGTCTGAATATGCTCAGCCTGAGTGAGCCATTTATTCTTCCACATCAAAGCCTTCATCTAACAATTATTGATAGCATCTTCCCACATAAGCGACTTGCTATGTCCTATAAATAGTGGAACTCCCAAGTTATTCATGGGGAATGAGGCAATTTAAAATTCCAAAATGTTGGTGATCCTTCTTTGGACCCTTCTACAAGTATTCATGGAAAACACCAGAGACTTCTATTTATTCATGTGTTGTCTGAAGTCAATGCATATTCATCCAGAGTATCTTTGATCACTGCCACTTCATGCAAAGTCACATCCCTAAACAAAATAGTGTCATCCACAACATAATGAATGAGTAATAGGATCCAGATCTCTATAATCCCTTTCCACACTTGGTGAGAGAATTCCCTTTTTATATTCCCACCAAGAACCTCTGCCATCAACACAAATAGCAATGGAGAAAGTGGGTCTCTCTCTTGTAGTCTGTTAAAGGCTTTAAAAAAGCCACTAGAAGAGCCAATAATAATAGAAGAAAAATGAGAGGATATGCAATACCAAATACAGTTCAAAATTGAATTTAATTAAACAATACAGATCATTTAATTAAAGCAAATAATCGAGATTAATTAAATAATAAATTTTTTTAATTAATTTTAAGTGGGAATGGTCAATTGATTAAATAATTAAGAGAGGAGTTGAATAGTTAATTTAAAATGAGAGGCGAATATTGATTCCGAAGAATAAAATTAGATTAATTGAATAATTAGAATTATTTAATTAATATATAGGAATAATTAGTAAAATTGGTGTTTGCAGGCATGTGATAATTGTAGGTGTCTACATTTTGCCCCTCTTTGAGACAATGTTTGAAATAACATTGTTTCAAAGAAAAAATGAGAAAGATGCCCCAGTATGCCGAGGAATGGAGGTAGGATGATAGAATGCGTATGAGAGAAATTCATTGACATTAATCAAATAAATAGGAAAACATAAAATCTAATCTAATTAAGTAATTTGATTGTAACAACAATAGAGAATGATAGTGAAAATCAACAACAGAAAAATTAAGTAATGAATCTAATGTCAACTCCAGTATATGTACTCTTCATTTCTCATCTCCTCCTTGATGTGCAATATGGTAGTGCTCTCAAAGTTGCACGAAACCTATAGAATTTAGGCACAAGAATTTGAAGAATATCGTTAACGAAACTAAAGCATTGATGCAAAATTTATAGATTTTGAAAGGATTGATAAAAGCATTGAGATCAATTTGAGAAAAGAATTAATCAATGGTAGAGATTTGATGAGACAACTTGATGAGTGATGATTACAATGTGAACTACTTGCATGATTCAGTTAGATCAAATTGATTAAGAGATCAACTGGATTGATTGAGGAGTTAAGAGAATTGATTGAATAGTTAAGTGATTTGATTGGAAGTTGAACAAGATTGATTGATTAGTTAAGAAGTTTGATTCAATATTTGACTGATTTAATTGAGTAGTCATAAAAGGTTGAGTGGGTAGTTAAATAGAAGTTGATGATAGTTAAGAATTTGACACGTGATGTAGGAAATTAAAATGAAATGTCATTTGAATTTAGATTTTTTAAAATGTTAAAATGGAAATTAATGGGAAATGAAATGAACTCAAATTTGGGGGAAATTTGATTTATTTGAAAAGAAGTGAAATTTAGATTAAATAAATTTATCAAATCTATTTAATTTAGAGGACATCATTAGATAATCAAATAATTTAAAGAAATTATTTAATTATGCGAAAATAGAAATTAAATTTAATTAAACAATAAAGATCATTTAATTAAAGTAAATAATCAAGATTAATAAAAATAATAAAATTATTTGATTAATTTTAAGAGGGAATGGTCAGTTGATTAAATGATTAAGAGGGAGTTGAATAATTAATTTAAAATGAAAGGGGAATATTAATTCCAAAGAATAAAATTAGATTAATTAAATAATTTAAATTATTTAATTAATATAGAGGAATAAGTAGTAAAGTTGGTGTTTGCAAGCGTGGGACAATTTTAGGTGTTTACACAAATTATGCCATGCAGATCTCCACATAGAATGGTGAGACCCATAAAAAAATTCTAACTTAATCTCCAATGCATACCCAGATGAAAGGGCATGATACAAACAAGATAATCTATCTAAACACAACAAACTAAAACACAATTGAATATTCCTAACACAAATCATCATATCTCTCTTGTGGAACAAAACAAAACTAGTAAAAACACTAAGAATACTACACGAGCCACAAAAAAATTACTACTAAACCACAACACAAACTTCAACATATTCGAACGCTACTGAAGACTTTTCAAACCAGTCTAATGGACACTCTTACTGTCAAAGAACAAAAACAACCAACTTCTGCAAACCAAAACCAAATTGCCACAAACAACACCCAAATATCAAATTCAACGGCAATAACATGAACATATTCAGAATAGAATCCATGTGGACAACCAAGTTTGATATCAATGACAACCATACAAACTCATATTTCCAACAATCCCCCCCTTTGTCATTGATGACAACACTTGAGCACATAAAATCATCTCCCCCTATCAAAAAGGAGGGGCATTAAACCCTAGTTTTTTCTTAAGATAAATTTATCCTTCGCCGATGCCTTAGTAAAAATATCTACAACCCGTTCTTTTGTAGAAATAGACTCCAATTTGGCTTCCTTTTCTACAACCTTGTCCCTTAAGAAATGATATTGGATTGAGATATGTTTAGTACTTGAATGCATTACCGAATTCTTTGAAATGTTTGTAGCATTGACTATATTACCACACATAATTGGATTAAATTCATCATATACCATTCTAATATATATCTTTAAGAGTTTGTTTCATCCACATAACTTGAGTACAAAAGGATGCTACTACTATGTATTATGATTCTTGTAGTAGATAATGATACTCAATCCCGCTTTTTATTTAACCAAGAAACCAACCTATCTCCTAAGAAAAATGCACCACCATTAGTAACTTTCCTGTCATCAATACTTTTGGCCCAATCAACATTTGTGTATTCTTTTAGCATAAATTCTTCATTCTTCTTATAGAAAAGATCAAAATCCAGACTCCCTTTCAAGTACCTAAAAATCCTCTTTACAACTTCCTCATGTGACTGCTTCGGATTAGCTTGAATTCTAGCAACTAAATAGATAACTTGCATGATATTTGGTCTATATGCAATTAAATATAACAATCCTCCAATCATAGATCCATAATACTTCTAATCAACTTCAGGAGATACATTATCTTTACTCAATTTACTACCAACAGTTAAAGGGGTAGTAACCAGTTTACAATTCTCCATTTTGAACTTGTTTAACATCTCTTTGACATATTTAGCTTGAAAAATGAAAATTTCATCCTCTAACTAACTTGTAGACCAAGAAAGAATGACAATTCACCAATCATTAAAATTTCAAATTCCTTCTGCATCTCTTCAGCAAACTCTTTACATAGACCATCACTTTCTCCATATATAATATCATGAACAGAGACAACAAAGATCAACAACTTGTTACCTTGAACCTTAGAATAAAGATTGTTGTCAGTAGTTTCTTTCCTGAAATTTTGTTGTAGCAGATATCTATCTAATCTAGCATACCAAGCTTTAGGTGCTTGTTTAAGTCCATACAATGGCTTTATTAAACACGCGGGATCCCAATTGATTAATGAAATCTTTCTCGCCTCCTTGGATCCTTCCCATAGAAATTTTCTCAAGAAGCCAACCAGAGCCCCAATAGCCCTCATTGAGAGCCTAAAGCATGACATGGTGTAAATGGGTACAACCAACAAAACTAACTTGATCATCTTAATCCACCTAGCCCAAGTGAGCCATTTATTCTTCCACATCAAAGCCTTCATCCAACAATTATTGATAACATCTTCCCACATAAGCGACTTTCTGTGTCCTATAAATAGTGGAACTCCCAAGTTAGTCATGGGGAATGAGGTAATATGAAATTCCAAAATGTTGGTGATCCTTCTTTGGACCCTTTTACAAGTATTAATGAAAAACACCTGAGACTTCTATTTATTCATGTGTTGTCCTGAAGCCAACACATATTCATCCAAAGTATCTTTGATCATTGCCGCTTCATGCAAAGTCGCCTCCCCAAACAAAATAGTGTCATCCACAAATTGCAAATGAGTAATAGGATCCAGGTCTCTATGTACCTTAATCCCTTTACACACTCACTAAGATAATTTCCTTTTTATAATCCTACCAAGAACCTCTGCCATCAGCACAAATAACAATGGAGAAAGCGGGTCTCCCTGTCGTATTCTGTTAAAAGCTTTGAAAAGGCTACGAGAAGAGCCATTAACGATAAAAGAAAAAGGGAGGAGGATATGCAATACCAAATACAATCCAAAATTGAATTTAATTAAATAATAAAGATCATTTAATTAAAGTAAATGAAAATATTATGTTGGGGAAAGGATGGCGCTGCGTGTGGAGGGAGCCGAACGTGGGCTAGGGTATCACAGCCCTAGCTTGTAGGAGGAGCCTGCATGCTGGTGCGGCAGCACGAGGGTGGTGCTTGCAGTCAGGGGTGTTGCTGTGGGAGGGGTTTTCTTCAGGGCTATAGGGGTGAAGGTAGAGCGGTGGCTGTGGGTGGGGGGGGGGTGCTGTGGGAGGCAGGGGCTCGGGGTTCTTGCGGAACTACATCCTGTTTGTGGGGAAGGGCAGTGGGGGGTTCATGATACATGGTGGGGAGAGGGTGTGTGGTTGCAAGGGAGTGTGGTGTCCATGGCTAGTTTTTTCGGGAGGTGGGATCTCTGAGTGGTGCGATGGCTAGATCTAATGGAGAGGCCTCGAAGGTGCCTCACGATATGGATTTCTGGGTTGTGGTAGGTTTTAAATCTCCACCCCAAAATGTAAAGACCTTTGATAATAACCTTTTTGCCTCAAAATCCGGGGCTGGAAGTGCTGGGGGTTCTCGGATCTCGAAGATTAATGGTTGCCTGGAGAAGTGCAGCAAGAGATCAAAGTTGAGTATTCCTCCAGAGATGATAGCGGAAGATGTCGATTACATTTCTAAACATTCGTTATACTACAAGTTTTTGGGGATGAGGGTTTCTCTACAGTTTTTGGAGAATTGGGCTCAGAGATCTTGGGCTCCTGAAGGGGAGATGGAGGTTATGTTATTGGAAATCAACTACTTCATGGTTGCCTTCAATTGCATGGAGGATCAGAGTAGGGTTTTTGAAGGAGGGTCATATTTTTACAACTAGATGGGGTTGTTCATCAAACCTTGGCATGTAGGGTTCAACCCTTTGGAGGAACTCCCAAATAGGGTCCTAGTATGGGTCTGTTTACCACGTCTTCCAGTGGAATGTTGTCGGGAGGATGTGCTACAGATGCTTGCTTTAGTGCTTGGGAGGCTAGTTGGAGCCTCATCACAAACCCTGGGGAGAAGGGTTATGACCTTCTCTCGTATCTGTGTTGAAATTGATCTTAGTAAGCCTCTGCCAGATGCTATAGATATGTGTGCGGGTTCTTATTCCTGGGTTCAATAGCTAGATTATGAGACTTTACCTTTTCGGTGTCATCTATGTCATGAGTACGGTCACTTGCAGCGCAAGTGTCCTAGGTACAAACTGATGGTGCACCAATCTCAACAGCCGACCCATAACACAAATGGGGCTGATAAAGGAAAAGCCGCCATGACTGGGGAAGTTGTGGGTTCTGATGGTTTTGTCCCAGTTAAGATAAAGAACAGGAATTGGGGACAAAAGAGGCCCCTATAAGAGAGACAGGAGGAGGATACCTTTAATAGGTTTGAACCCCTAGATGACCTCACCCAACAAGAGGTGAACCCTGGGCTGACTTCTTTGGATCAGGGTGCACCAGGGTTGGTCAATGATAGTATGAATTGGACTCAACCCAGGCTTTGCAAATTGCTGGGAGCCAGAAAATGGAGATGGATCATCCAGTTGTGGCTAAGTTGGGGACCATTCCTATTGCTATAGTGGAGTTGGCTGGGGGGAGGTCTCTCCTTTAGCTCAAAAACTGGAAGCTGTTGGGGCCAAAAGTAACAAGATGGGCTCACATTTGGGTCTCCACCAGAAGGACATTAAGAAAGGATCATCGGAGAAGAATTCAAAGGTTGGCAGAAAAAAGGACTTGGAGAAGATTAAATTGATGGGGGAGAATTTGGTTGAGTCAGGGTCAGTAAAGACTCTGGATTCTCACTTTTCCAATCCCCCTAAATGATTGTTTTATCATAGAATGTGAGGGGCTTGAACAACGACCCTAGACAAAAAGTTGTTCGGGAGTTGATAAGGAGCCATTCTCTTGATATCCTTTTTTTCCAGGAGACAAAACTTTCTGTGGAAAGTATGATGGATCTGGTGCTAAAGCTTTGGGGGAGATGCCAGTGTCAGTGTATTGGGGCTATGGGCTCCTCGGGAGGGGTGGCCTATCTTTGGAACCCTCTAAGGATTCGCCCTGTCTAGTGGGGGGCCTCCAGATCTTCGTTATCCGGGGTTGTCTCTAGTCTTGACACTGGGGAATATATCCTGGTTACTAACATCTATGCCCCCACTGATCTTCAGGGTAAGCAGAACTTATGGTCCCATATCTCTTGTATGCGGAGGTTGGTCCCCTTTCATCCTTGGATTATGGTGGGCAATTTCAATGCCATCCTTGAGTTGAGTGAGAAGAAGGAGGGTGTTATGCAGTTAGAACCTTCGTCTTTCCTTTTTTGGGATAATATAGTTTCATTGCATCTTGTTGACATTAAGCCTAGTAATGGTCTATTCACCTGGAACAATAGGAGAGTAGGGGAGTATTGGATTGTGGAAAGGCTGGATCATTTTCTGGTTTCTAGTTTTTGGATTGGTGGGGAGTGGTCCACAAGCTCGGAGATTCTTGACTGAAGAGGGTCCGATCACTAGACCATAAAGTTGGTTTCTTCTTCTGCTCAGGTCGCTCACTCTCCTTCTTTCAAATTCCAACTTATGTGGCTTCAGGATCCTTCTTTACAGACTCTAGTAGTGGAGTGGTGGAGGAAAGGGAGGCCAGCCTTTGGCACTGTTATGTACACTTTTTCCAAGCAGCTGCAATTTGTTAAGCTTCAGCTTAAACAATGGAACCGTCAGGGTTTCGGGAATATTTTTCATGCTAAGAAAGCTGCTCAGATAGTGTTGAATGGCATCACCAGCAACATCAGAGAGCATGGTTTTTTTGAAGCCTTGCTTAGGGAGGAAGACAAGGTTGTCAAGGCTCTTAAGGAATGGGAGTTTAGGGGGGAAATTTACTAGAAATAGAGAGCTCGTATTGATTGGCTTTAAGAGGGGGATAAGAACACTACCTTCTTCTTCAACTTAGTGAAAGCAAGAAGACATGGAAATGCCATACTGGTTCTGGTTAATGATAGAGGGGAGCAACTTTTATCCATGTAGGAGATTTCTAGGGAGTCTTTACTTTATTTCTGATCCCTCTTCAAGGAGGATTCTCAAGGGGATTCGGTGGAGGAGAATCAAGTTCTTGATTGCATCCCTTCTCTAGTTACTAGGGAGATGAATGAAAAACTAATGGGTCCCATTTCACTGGAAGAAATAGAGAGGATTGTGTTTCACATGAGAAAGGGAAAGGCTCCTGGACCAGATGGGTTCCCGATTGAATTCTTTCAAGATTTCTGGGATATTATTAAACTGGATTTATGGGAAGTAGTTCAGGAGTCCCAGAGGAATAAGCAGATGCTTCGGACCTTGAATGCGACTTTCATTGCACTCATCCCAAAATGTGATGGGGCTGACCGATTAGGCCAATTCTGACCTATCTCTTTTTGCAATGTGATTTACAAGATCATCTCTAAGCTGATAGTGGATAGGTTGAAAACGTGTCTAGGGGATGTTATCTCAGAGGAGCAAAGTGGGTTTGTGGAAGGGCGCCAAATCTTGGACAGGGTGGTCATTGCTATAGAGACTATTCACTCTATGGAAATTTCCAAGGAAAAAGATATGTTTATTAAGCTAGATATGGCTAAGGCTTACGATAGAGTTCGTTGGTCCTTCCTCCAGAAGATTCTCAGGGCGTTTGGCTTTATTGATGAATGGATCCAATGGGTCATGAGTTGTGTTATGTCTACATCTTTCTCGATGCTAATCAATGGAGATCATACTGAGCTGTTTGGTGCTTCTAGGGGTCTTCGCCAGGGGGACCCCCTAGCCCCTTACTTATTCATTCTTCTGACTAAGGGTCTAGGGAGATTGATTAAGCATAATGTGGGTCAGGGATTTATTTAGGGATGAAGTTGGGGTAATGACTTGCAGCCGTAGTCTCACTTGTAGCTTGTTGATGACACGACCCTAATGGGGCTTGCTCAAATCAGAGAGGCCACTAATCTGAGAAAGGTTTTGAATGTTTATCTTGCAACTTCAGGCTAGATGATTAAATAGGATAAATCTTCTATCCTCTTTTTCAACACTCCTGGTTCTATTCAAAGGAGGATTGCTCTTATCTTGAGATTCGAAGTTGGCTCTTTTCCCTTGACTTATTTGGTATTCCTATTTCGCCTAGTAACCCTCCTGGGGAATCTTGGCAGGGTATCTTGGACAAGTTTCGCACAAAGGTTGATCACTAGACTAATAGATGGTTATCCTTTGCTGGGAGGGTTCAACTGATTCAGCCAGTGGTTTAGGCTCTTCTGATTTATTGATGTATCCTTCAAGTGGCTCCTAAGTGGTTCTTGAAGGGGTTGGACTCTCTGGCTAGGCAATTCTTATGGGCAAGTAGCCTCTCCCCCTCCAAATGGAGCCTTGTCAATTGGGATTTGGTGTGTAGCCCAAAGCAGTCGGGGGGGCTTGGTTTAAGGTAGTCTATTTTATTTGGGGAGGCTCTGGCGGGGTGAACTCACAAAGCTGGTTCCCACTTTTGCCAATGAAGGAAATTGACGAAAGTAGAAAATTTTGTTTATGGGGGGTTCGAGCGAAGTGGGGGTGTTCGAACGGAATACCCTTTGGGGTTCGAGCGAAGACCCCACTTCGCTTGAACCCCATCTTTCGAGCGAAGCACCTTTAATGCCCGTTTATGTCATTTTTCAGTTATAGCACTGGGGTTCGATCGAACCCCCCTTCATTCGAACCCCCCTAAAAATGGGGGGTTCGCTCGAACCCCCCTTCATTCGAACCCCTTTTTTAACACTTCTCTAAAGATTTCAACATTTTTTTGCAGATTTTTGGCCTTGAAACCTCTAGTTGAAGGCTCAAATGGAATGATCTTGACAACCCAAAATTTAGTATTATAGTCCTCAAAGAAATCTTTCGAATGAATATAATTTTATTACATAATGAGTTTATTATGAACTTGTTTTTTTAATTTTACCAAATATAGGTTTTTCACCGAACATGAACTTCTCTGTTCAACGCATTGGGAAAAATAGGAAACTAATTCAAAAAATTTTTGAAAAATATCTAAGCCCTGGATATTGATGTCTTCTTTCTAACAAAAAAAATAAAATTGAATTTTGATATATATAGAATAATTTATGTGTTCAAACATAAACCTATGTCTGAATTATGACTAGTTGGACTTCAAAACTTAATAAAATGAAAAATATTGAACATATCACTATCAAACTAACTACAAGCCTTGGATATTGATGTTACAAACCAAAATTTGAAAGAATTGAGTTTTTATCATTTATAGAAAAAAAGTTATGCATTTCGGGAGGCACATCACTCTTAAAAAATGTAGTTTGTTGTAAAAAACTACTTTTCGAGGGAGATGGAAAAATTAAAAAAAAAAATCCTTCAAAAAAATTTGAAAAAAATATATACAGAATCTACAGACAAAATTCTACAAATCACTAATTTACATCATCTTCAAATTCTTAATAGTTTAAAAGTTATAGTTGTCAGAAGTTGAAGATTATTTTAAAATTGTTCATCTCAGTGTCAAAAGTAGAAAAAAAGTGGGAACCATTATTGTGCGTTCACCTGGAGGCTAAATTGTACTGGAGGTGGTATGCTGAGTAGGATCGTGGCTGGGTTAGGATTTTGGCCTACAAATATATGTATAGGATCCTGATGGAGGAAATTCCAAGATATCCGTTGGAGGGTAAAGGCTCAATGATTTGGAGTACTCTTAAGAAGGGGGCTTCTCTTATTAAGGAAGGTCTCTTTTGGATTTGTAGGAGGGGGGAAGAGGTCCTATTCTGGAATGACTCTTGGGATGGTTACCCCCCCATCCTGGACCAGTTTCCCAACCTTGAGAATCTTTGCCAGAGGTTTTTGGAGGCAGGGTGGTCTAGGGCAAGTGACTTCAAGGCTGTGTATAGGTGTGGGCGACTAGAGATGGAGTGGTGGAAGGCTCCTAATGAGTGTCAGGTTGCTGGGATAGAGGAAGAGTGTGCAGAGTTGCATTGGATTCTGGCGAATAGACACTGTAGTTCTCTCAAGGGTAGGGATAGACTTACTTGGTTTCCGAATCCTAAGGGAATCTTTACTATAGCTAGTGGATATCGGGAACTGTTGAACCAAAGACTTGAGGGAAGAGAGGTGCCCTGGTGGAAACATGTTTGGAATAATCTTTCTTGGCTAAAGTATAATTGCTTCACTTGGACTTTGGCTTTGAATAGAGGCCTAACGTGGGACAATATTCACAAGCAGGGATTTTTTGGGCCTTCCATTTGTGCCTTGTGCAGTAATGGGGAGGAAGACTCCTCACACTTGTTCTTCAGATGCCCCTTCTCTATGCTTATTTGGCACTATTGGTGGGGGGTGTGGAAGCATCCTTGTGTTCACCCAGATTCCCTGGTGGAGTTTTGGAGCAGTTTGGGCAGACCTCCTATCATCTCCTCCTTCCTCCAGACTGTTTGGAACATTGGGCCCATTTTCATACTGTGGCAGATCTGGCTTGAGAGGAATAGGAGGATCTTTTGTGAGGTCAGACTGGTGGTTCAACAAGTGTGGAATATAATCATTGTTATGATCTGAGAGACGGTGGAAGCTAAATGTGAGGTGAATTTTCCTCTAAATAGAGATGAGGCGAATATTGTGTGTAGGTTGGGGTTGCAAGAGTTGTCTTCTACCTCAGCTTGTGTTAGGAGAGGTAGACATACTTTGAAGAAGGTTCAAAGGATGGGAAGATGGATGCCTCCTCTCGATGAGTTTATCAAGATTAATACCGATGGCTCATCTAGGGGTAACCCAAGCCCTACTGGGGTTGGTGGTGTTGGTAGGAATCGTATGGGGAAGCTAGTCTTCTTATTTTTGGTTCATAAAGGGCGACATTCTAATAATTTTATGAAGGGTTTTGCAATTCTCTATGCCTTGGAGCGTGCCTGGGAGTTGGATCAAAGGAAGGTTATCTGTGAATCAGATTCAGAAATTGTTGTGAACTTGTTGACAGAGCAAAATGTGAGTGGGGTTCATTGGCAGTTGGTAGAGATTGTTCGTCAGATTCTTCATATTAGCTCGGCTATGGAGCAGGTGTCTTTCATCCACATTCCTCGTGAGTGGAATAGAGCAGTAGATTGTTTGGCTAAGTGGGCCTCAGAACACAGTAGTGATTGGAAAGTGGAAGGTTGGGAGCATCTTTCCTCGGATTACTGTCAAGATTTGCAAAAGATTCTTGCTGAGGACATGGATGGGTACAAAACTGGCTGATTTTGGGTTGGGCTTGTGGTTCTTTTCTAGGGCCTTGGGGCCTTGGTTCTCTTTGTAATTCTAGTGTCTGATTTTCAATAAAGTTTTTACCCTTTTATTTCAAAAAAAAAAAGAAGTAAATAATCAATATTAATTAAATAATAAGATTATTTAATTAATTTTAAGTGGGAATGGTCAATTGATTAAATAATTAAGAGGGGAGTTGAATAGTTAATTAAAATGAAAGGGGAATATTAATTTTGAAGAATAAAATTAGATTAATTGGATAATTAGAATTATTTAATTAATATATAGGAATAATTAATAAAATTGGTGTTTGCAAGTGTGGGACAATTTTAGGTGTCTACATTTTGCCCCTCTTTGAGGCAATGTTTGAAATAGCATTGTTTCAAAGAAAAAATGAAAAATATGCCCCAGTATGCCGAGGAATGGAGGTAGGATGCTAGAATGTGTATGAGGGAAATTCATTGACATTAATCAAATAAACAAGAAAACACAAAATCTAATCTAATTAAGTAATTTGATTGTAACAACAATAGAGAATGATAATGAAAATCAACAACACAAAAATTAAGTAATGAATCTAATGTCAACTCCAATATATGTACTCTTCATTTCTCATCTCCTCCTTGATGTGCAATATGGTAGTGCTCTCAAAGTTGCACAGAACCTATAGAATTTAGGCACAAGAATTTGAAGAATGTCGTTAATGAAAATAAATCATTGATGCAAAATTTATAGATTTCAAAAGGATTGATAAAATTACCAAGATCAATTTGAGAAAATAATTAATCAATGGTAGAGATTTGATGAGACAACTTGACGAGGGATGATTACAATGTGAACTACTTGCATGATTTAGCTAGATCGAATTGATTAAGAGATCAACTAGATTAATTGAGGAGTTAAGAGAATTGATTGAATAGTTAAGTGATTTGATTGGGAGTTGAACAAGATTGATTGATTAGTTAAGAAGTTTGATTCAATATTTGTTTGATTTAATTGATTAGTCATAAAAGGTTGAGTGGGTAGTTAACTAGAAGTCGGTGACAATTAAGAATTTGACATGTGATGTAGGAAATTAAAATGAAATGTCATTTGAATTTGGATTTTTGAAAACGTTAAAATGAAAATTAATGGGAAATGAAATGAACTCAAATTTGGGGGAAATTTGATTTATTTGGAATGAAGTGAAATTTAGATTAAATAAATTTATCAAATGTTTTTAATTTAGGGGACATCATTAGATAGTTAAATAATTTAAAGAAATTTTTAAATTTTGAAAAAATAGAAATTGAATTTAATTAAACAATAAAGATCATTTAATTAAAGTAAATAATCAAGATTACTTATATAATAAAATTATTTGATTAATTTTAAGAGGGAATGGTCAATTGATTAAATGCTTAAGAGGGGAGTTGAATAATTAATTTAAAATGAAAGGGGAATATTAATTCCAAAGAAGAAAATTAGATTAATTAAATTATTTAAATTATTTAATCAATATAGAGGAATAATTAGTAAAATTGGTGTTTGCAAGCATTGGACAATTTTAGGTGTCTATAGAAATTATGCGATGCAACTCTCCACACAGAATGGTGAGACCCATAACAAAATTCTAACTTTTTCTCCAAAGCATATCGAGACCAAAGGGCATGATCCAAAAAGCTAATCTATCTAAACACAACAAACCAAAACACAATTGAATATTTCGAACATAAATCATCATAGCTCTCTTGTGGAACAAAAAAAAACCACTAAAAAGACTGAGAATACTACATGAGCCACAAAAACATTACTACTAAACCACAACACAAACTTCAACATATTCGGAGGCCACTGAAGACTTTTCAGACCAGTCTAATAGACACTCTTACTGTCAAAGAAGAAAAACAACCAACTTCAGCAAACCAAAACCAAATTTCCACAAACAAACCCAAATATCAAACTCAATTGCAATAACATGAACATATTCAGTATGTAATCCATCTAGACAACCAAGTTTGACATCAATGACAACCATACAAACTCATATTTCCAACAATCTCCCGCTTTGTCATTGTTGACAATACTTGAGCACATCAAATCATCTCCCCCTATCAACAAAGTTCTCTCCCACTTTGACATCAAAGACAAAGGGAAAAACACAAAATACTGATCACCCAACACATAATCCACTACTCCTCATGAGAGAAGCAACAACATCAATCCTGGAGATAAAAGATAAACTCCAAATCTTCCCTTGGAAATGTACCACAATTATGCATCTATTTTGAAAGGGGAGGGGCATTAACCCCTAGTTTCTATTTAAGATACTCAAAGGCATCTTTCGCCAACACCTTAGTAAAAATGTCTACAACCTATTCTTTTGTAGAAATAGACTCCAATCTAGCTTCCCTTTCTACAACCTTCTCCCTTAAGAAATGATATTGGATTGAGATATGTTTAGTACTTGAATGCATTATCGAATTCTTTGAAATTTTTGTAGCATTGACTTTATTACCACACATATTAGGAATAGCTTCATCATATACCATTCTAATATCTTTAAGAGTTTGTTTCATCCACATAACTTGAGTAGAAAAGGATGCTACTACTATGTATTATGCTTCTCGTAGTAGATAATGATACTCAATCCCGCTTCTTATTTCACCAAGAAACCAACCTGTCTCCAAAGAAAAATGCACCACCGTTAGTACTTTTCTTGCCATCAATAATTTCGGCCCAATAAACATCTGTGTATTCTTTTAGCACAAATTCTTTATTCTTCTTATAGAAAAGATCAAAATCCAGACTCCCTTTAAAATACCTAGAAATCCTCTTTACAACTTGCTCATGTGACTATTTCGGAATAACTTGAATTCTAGCAACTAAATAGGTAACTTGCATGATATTTGGTTTATAGGAAATTAAATATAACAATCCTCCAATCATAGTTCCATACTGTTGGCAACAACAATGAGGGAAAACTAAGAGGGGGGGTGAATCAGTTTCACCGGATTAAACAAATTAAGCACAATCTCAGATCTAATCAACTAAAATAGGAATAAAGATAATAACAACAATAGCAACGCACATGACACCAAGATTTTTGATGTGGAAAACCCGGTTAAGGGTAAAACCACGATGGGAGAATACCCACAATAAGATGATACTCTATAGTAGTATTGTAAATATTACAATGGGGAATGCACATGGATCTAGGCACACTTCCTAGAGCTCACTACTCAAAATACAATGACCCAGAAGGCTCCAACTCTCAGGGAAGGCTCACTACCTTACAATAATGTTTGAACTACAATTGGTTTAAGATGAATTGCAAAGATAGCATCTACTAATGCCTGATAATAGTTCCGGGTAACCTCATTTGTTTTCTCTGCAACAATTTTTCTCAATACACCACACCGAAAGATGAATTCATTTGTTCACACATACACCACTCTCTGATAATGTAGATACACCATCGACACCCAAATTACATAAATATAACCCCTATTTATACAATTCATCAACCTTGACTACAAGGGCGACCAAACCCTCAACCCTTAATTACAAAATTACATCACACGATATATAAATCAACCATCTGAGCAATATAATGACATAGACAACATAACATGGACCTAAATCAATTCCTTAAACATGCGCCACCACCTGAAATCTCACCACAATCAACTACAACATGCTACACCATCAAAAATACCGCATAAAACGAAGAATATCACCAAATCCATAAGATCATCAAGAACATATAGTACAATGATCAATGCAGACCATCAGAATAAATATGATACGATCAAGAAACACCAACAAGCATATTAGAATCATTTGCAATGGCTACACCAACACCACTTAATTAATTGTTCATCGATCAACACGCTAATGCTCAAGAACACTAAGCAAAAACAATTCAGACTAGAAAGATAACTTGTGGAGCACCAAATCATGAACCATCTGAAATGAAGATACACATGAACATCCCAAACACTCTCCCAAATCTGCCACACAAGATATGATCACATCGGAGCACACTGGATTAAATACCAGAACACTGCAACACTAAATAGAAAGAATAATCCTAAAACCCGATCAAATGATATGATCAAGGATCATTGAGACCAATAAGGAATGAAGTATTTCTAGTTGATTCAAGATCCCAAACAGATAAACCAACCAGATCAACTCACTGCAAACACCGGATCACCAAACAACTCTCTACAACACCAAAACACATGAATCTGTTGACATCAATGACAACAACATATCCTAGCAACAACAATATCCAACACATACTTCTTCTAATCAACTTCAGGAGATACATTATCTTTACTCAGTTTAGTACCAACAGTTAAGGGGTAGCAACCAGTTTAGAATTCTCCATTTCAAACTTGTTTAACATCTCTTTAACATATTTAGCTTGACAAATGAAAATTCCATCCTCTAACTAACTTGTAGACCAAGAAATAATGACAACTCACCAATCATTGACATTTCAAATTCCTTCCGCATCTCTTCTGCAAACTCTTTACATAGACCATCACTTTCTCCAAATATAATATCATCAACATAGACAACAAAGATCAACAACTTGTTAAATTCAACCTTAGAATAAAGATTGTTGTCAGCAATTTTATTTCTTGAAATTTTGTTGTAGAAAATATCTATCTAATCTAGCATACCAATCTCTAGGTGCTTGTTCAAGTCCATACAATGCCTTCTTTAATCTACAAACTATATCTGGATCTTCTGACAAGCTAAATCCATCTGTCTGTTCAATATATACTTCTTCCTTGAGTTTTCCATTTAGAAAATCTAACCTAAAATCCATTTGATATACCTTGAAATTCTTATAAGTAGAAAAAGCAAGAAACATTCTTATAGCTTCCATCCTAGCTACTGGAGTAAAATTTTGCTCAAATTCAATACCTTAAACTTGTGAATAACCTTTACACTCCGGTCTTGCTTTATTCCAAATGACCTGTCCTTGTTCATTTAGCTTGTTTTGGAACACCCACTTAGTTCTTATCACATTTTGGTCCACTGGTCTAGATACTAGTTCCCATTTCTAGTTCTTCTATATCAAATTTAGTTCTTCTTCCAAATGTTCTTTTACCCAACTTTATTCTTTGCTTGCTTCCTCAAAAGATTTAGGTTCCACTAGTGAAAGAAATTAGAATTCTTATTGCTCCTTTGCCTCTGCAACTCTTCTTCTTGTTTGAACTCCTTTTATTTTGCAACTCTTCTTCTTGTTTGAACTCCTTTGTTTTTATCTCCAATTATCTAATCTTTTGAATGGTTTTTTTACATATATGGATGGATTTTTAGTAACATCATCATCATCATCATCATCATCATCATCATCATCATCATCATCATCATCATCATCATCATCATCATCATCTTTCTCTCTATTGCCTTCCTGATCTGTCTTTTCTTCTTTAGCAAGAGGGATAATCTCAAAATTAGTCTCCTGTATGGGTTTAGGGGCAACTTGATCCCATTCTTTACAAAGCACCCCATGGCTAGTCTCAATAACATTTTTGATGGATTCCTTAATTTTGACATTTTTTTCATTTTCCAGAGCATCTATCCTGGCTTCATAGCCTCTCTTGAAATTGTCAAGAGCCTCCATTGTGGTTTTGAGACAATCAATGACATAGGACATCTCCTTCTCAGACCAGGAGGAAACCTCATCTAGTACCTTCCCTAAATCCATCTACTTGACTTTATCTTTAACAATTTTCAAGTTGCTTCTATCAGCTCTTTGTTTAAGCTGAATCTCCTTTATCTCATGGAAAACCCATTTGAAGATTTTAAATGTATTTATAGCCCCATCTCTGGCAAGAGCAAGAACATTAGTAATAGACTCCTTCTCAGAGAACACAATAGTAAGACTTGTTGTTTGTAGCATATCCCATAAACATTCCTTCATCCCCTTTGGTATCAAACTTTTCAAGATCATCTTCATCTCTTTGGATATAACACTTACTTCCAAAGTGTAATTCCCCGCTAGGAAACCCCGAAGGGATAAAGCTAAAACACACGAATGGAGTGCAAATATATATATATTTAAAAAAATAAGACACAACATAATGATACAATGAGTTATCAAAAGTTCAGATAACACAACGAAAGACTAAACAATACCTAAGGAGTTTCTCAACGCAATTACTTAATTTAACATCTAACTCTACTCACGATATTTGATCTAATTAAGCAGGTTTAATTAATTTCATGTTATTACTTTAAACAAGGATATAATTTGTTTAGTAAATTAAAATTATAGATAATAGGACACATTCATCCATTATGGTTGAAGAAGAGGCTAACATGAGGAAATTTACCCATTAAAGTTAAAACATAGATAACATGAGGACGTTCATTTATTAGAGTAAAAAAAACTAGAAAACTTAACGAAGTTCATCCATTAGAGTTAAAACTTAGATTACATATGAGTTCATCCATTAAGGTTAAAATATAGATAACTTGGTGAGTTCATCCATTATAGTTAAAAAATGGCTAATATATGATGAAGTTCATTTATTAAAGTTAAAATATAGATAACATAATGAAGTACATCCATTAAGGTTAATAATATAGATACCATGGTGAGTTCATCCAATAATATTTTTTTAACCATTCATTACGTTCAATTTTATGTTAGACACATGCCATGTATCTAGTTCCATAACGTACTTTAATTTCATCATAAACTAATGAGATCTTTCCATGCATACTTAATTTTATTAACAATAACTGAATACATTTTGTTAATCAAAACTACATTCTTTCATGATCCAATTTACTGCATTTAAAGGGACAACTGCATACATGCATTTACGCTTAATTTCATCTAATCCACTTTATACATTCTATCATAATGCCATCCATACATGCTAAAACCAAACATGAATATAAGAACATAAGCATCACATAACACCAAATTGATATCGGAGTTCACCCCTAAAGGGCTACATCTCCAGGTTTGCTCAACTGCAAGACCCCTCTGATCATTGAATAAGTTAAGAATACATAAGATTCACATCATTTATAATCCTGCCATCAAGGTGAACATAACCAATATACAAACAACCACATCGGTCAAATAAATACATAAATGATCCATGAATAGGAAAGGATCCAACTGAACATAATAGAAGCAAATACAAAAGTCCACTAGAGCATCCGTGAAACTAAGTCATCACAACCCAAGGTTTAGCATGATATCAAGTTCTCACAAGGGCATAGGCAAATGGACGGCTCCACAACAGAGCTCCAATCAAGGGTAGTACAACAACATACTGGCGAACATATTCAAACGAACTCCTAAAACCTAGGAATACCCAAGGTTGAGAAAACAGAGTTCAATAGGGTAGGATTACTCACTTGGTCAAACTAGACTTCATACAAGGTGCACTGACTAACGATACTCTAACTAGAGACCTGACCGGCTATGGTCAACCACAAATCAACACTCGACACCCGCATAAAGGACATGACCAGTTATAACACCATCACAAGGCAACAGTCAAACTCGAGACCGAGGACAGAAACAGGTACCCCAATTCAATCCATATGACATGGTCCAATCAAACAAATCAAGGTCTTGCCATTGCTTAAGCAAATGTGAATACAGAAAAATTAAACACGCTAAGGCATAGATTGGAAAATACAATCTTCTTTCTTATTGATTTAAACAATAAAAGTTGATCGAGTTTTCTAAATGATCTAATTTTTCAAAATACATTAATAGAAAAATCACCATTACAAGGTGAATACAATACCACAATTGCAATAGTACCATTTGTTTATTTCTCAATACAGAGGAAAAATATAACTAAACCATTTATTTTACTAAAGGAAAATTTCATTAACTTACCAATTTTCCAAACGATACATTATTAAATTTCCAATAGCATATCATTTAAATTTTCAAAATATCCAATAATAAAATATTCATTTTTCAGTTACTCAAATACTATAGTATTCCATTTCTAAAACCTCCAGATGACCTATTATCATTCAATTGCTCAAATAATATATATTCCTGAATAATATATTATTTTTAAAAATGATCAAATAATAAATATATTTTATTTCAAAAGTTTCCAATTAAAATAATATTCTATCTATTTCCAAAAGATACTTCCTCATTAAGACAGATTCCAAAATTAAATATTAATTATTATATATTTATTAATCCATAATTAATAAAATATAAACAATTAATAATTTAATAATACACAAATTTCAAATTAAATATTAACTAATATATATATATATATTAATCTTGATTAATAAAATATATATTAATAATAATTAAAAAAAACTATAAAAAGAAACTTTTAATAAAATAAGTTTTTTTAAAAAAAGAACTTAAAAAAAAAAATTGTGGGGTACCACTGCGGGGTCCACCTCCCATCACGGGAGAGGTGGAAGCCACCGCAACCCCCCCCCCCCCCCCCACACTATGAATGCAGGGGGCCCTACGACCACTGTGGACGTAGGTCCCTGTGGCCACCGTGGATGCAGGGTTTTCCTGCAGCCACTTTGTGGTTGCGACACTACTGTAACCCACGGGGAGGACGACGCAGGTAGAGCCTCAGCTCCTCTGCCCTCTAGCCCTAATCTGCGCCAAACAAAAAAAAAAAATCCATTTAAATATTTCATTACCCTAAATAAAATAAAAATACAATAAAATCCCAAGTTCGAAATAATATACAGTCTCTCACAGAGACTAAATTAAATTCCCAGAATGATCAAGAACAAAAAATATTGAGAATTTTTCTAGAATGATTATGGTTTTCCAAATACACAATCTTTGTTGAATAACTTTCAAATAGGCAAATTTTCTCAACCACAAAACCATATTTGGCAAACTAAGATGGATTTACACCCATTTATCTACTCCATTTAACCAATCTTGACCCAAAAACAACCAATATTCTCAAAACTAAAACTCAAATTTAAGAATATTCATGGAGATTTTAAGCAAGATTTCATCATGAACAACCATTCCCCTATATATATATATATATAATTAGAAAAACAAACCCAATAAAACAAGAAATCAAAGAGATGCACTCGAATCCTACCTCATTTCGCATTCCTAGCAAGATCTGATGAAGAGCCCAACCTGCAACTCAAGAAAACCTTCCTTCCCAAAATGCCCAAATCTCCTCCAAAAATCCTTCTCCCAAAAAACGTTTTCAAAAATGCTCCCCAAAAATAATCCCCAAAAATATTTTCAAACCTAGGGTAAATGGAAGAATATTTGACCTAATCTCTTATTTTTGAATTTAAACATCTTTTAAATAAAATGAAAAGTCATTCTTTTCAAACTATTCAAATATTCTAAACTTGCTTTTCTAATTAAAAATCAAAATGCTTCTCTCCCTCATTTAATTTTAATTTTCTCAATATTAACAAAGCTAACATTTATATTTCAAAATATTAATGAGGGTAAAATATTTTTAATTAAAATAAAACCCCAAAATCAATCTTTCACACTATATACATATATATACATATACACACACACACACACACACACACACACACACACACACACACACACACACACACACACACACACACACACACACACACACACACACACATATATTAAACTTGCTTTTCTAATTAAAATTGATTTTCTTAAATAATTAAAATTAACCTTTCTATTCCAAATTGCAAAAGAGATTAAATTATTTCTATTTCAAATAAATTTAAATCTTTCCTTTCAAAATGCATAAACTGAATAAATTCACTATTTAAAATTATTTTTATTTCGAATAAATTGAAATCTTTCCTTTCAAAATGCATAAACAGAATAAATTCATTATTTAAAATTAACCATTAAATTGAACTTGCTACAAACATGAATAGAGAAATTTTTAATTAATGATTAATCACATAAAAGAAACCTATTTAATTTAGTTCCTTAATTGCTAATGTGTAAATGAACACATTAAATAAAAATAGATACTTAGGATTAAATACTCAATTTTACCACACGCAAAACACACAACCCAAGAAAGCCAACCAAATACACGACCCGCAAACCCAAACGAAAAGGGAAACTAATGGACCACAAACAACGCTCACTTGAGCATGACTAGGGTAAAATGAGGGTTTTACGACCACCTAATCCAAACTCTAAGGATGAAAGAGGTATACTCAAACCTGCAAATCCAGGTGAAGATGAACCTCGCACCTAGGCGGTACTGTACCTGCAATCTTCTGCAACCAGGAGTCACACAAGCATACATATATATATATATATATATTAAATGAAGGTGTTAGCTCAAGATTAATAACAAGAATCAGGAGAACAATTAAACTTATATAAGAATCGATAAGAATGCCACATAGAAAGTCAACCAAGGTCAAACCAGTTTTACAAAGCTGACTAGGGTAGGGGCACTACACAAAGATTCTGAAATACTTCACACCAGGAGGTCTTCCATTCCACAACTCATAAGGTGTCTTAGTATGATTTACTCTTATTTGTACCATGTTAAGAATGTAAACAATAGTATGCACAACTTCTTTCCAATACACATTAGCCAATTTAGCATTCTTTAACATAGTTCTAGCCATTTCAATAATAGTCCTATTTTTCCTTTCTACAACTTCATTCCGTTGAGGGGTAGAAAATGTCTTATAATTCCATATTTTTCATAAAAAATATCAAATTAATTTTAAGTATACTCTCCTCTATTAGATCCCATCTATACTTATGTCGACATGCTTCTGGCTTTACCATGAACTTTAACACTTTATTTTAGCATCTACTTAATTTTCAATCATTAATTTGAACACTTTAAACCTTTTAGAAGCTTTAGATTTCTCTTTCAAGAATGTAACCCATGTAATCCTAGAGTAATCATCAATAAGTAATACAAAATACCTTTCACCATTGAGTCCTCTTGTCCTTGTAGGCCTGCAAAAATCTATATGAATTAGCTCCAAGGATTTTGAAATAGAATATTCCTTGTTCTTGAGTTTCCTCTTTGTATACTTCTCTAGTTGACATTCCTTGCATAAAGTATCAGTAGGTTTGATAATCCTTGCTAAATCTCTCAAAACTTTAGTATTATTGATTTTTATCGTATTATCAAAATTGACATGTCCCATCCTCTTGTGCCATAGCTAACATTCACTACTCTATGTCAGAAAACACTTGCTTCCACTTTTATCCATAATGTAGTAAACATTTCCACTTTTCATAATATCTTCTTCTACCATTCTTCCTATTTTTCCTTTTCTAATTATGCATTCAGTCCTACTGAATAAAATTTTGTAACCTTTATTGCACATCTAACTAACACTCAATAAACTATCTCAAACCTTCAACATAATAAAAATCATCAATTTTGTGCTTACCATCAATTGAGATTTCTACAAATAGGCGCAATTTCTTCTCCTACAAGTTTCACTAATCTACCATCATACTTCTTGAGATTAATGAACTTGTCTTTATCATTGGTCATGTGATTTGAACATCCAGAGTAGATGATCCAAGCTCTTAGTTCCACTTTAGCATGAAATATAGTCTTCTCTATTGTTAACTTCTTGTTATTTTCCTTTCCTTTCGATCTTCCAAACCTATCACTGTTCTTCTCCTCTATAACCAAGAATAGAGATTCTTATTTTGAGTCATCACCATCTTCATCTTCAGATGGATGTGTCTCCATAGAACATAAGCTCCTTTTCCCTTTATCTCCATCACCTATCCTTTTCTTAAAGTCATGTCTTCTATATCTAGTTTTCTTTTCATCATCATTAGATCTTCTGTAATCCTCCTTATACATACATTTAGAAGAATAATGACCATTTGTACCACAATTAAAGCATTTCAAGGATAACTTACCTTTGTAATTTCTAGTTCCTCTCTCTAGTCTTATTAAAAAGTTTTCTTCAATCTCATCGAAATTCTCACTTGCTTCTGAATCATCTTCTGCTAGCTTTGAAACATTAAATGCAACCTCTTTCTTTTCTCTTTTTATTTCTCCCATCTCTCCAATTTCATGGAAAGATACTATTTCAATAAGTTGATCAATCAAATAATTATTTAGATCATGAAAATCTTCAATCACACACTTCTTAGATTTGTAGGGTTTAGTTAGTGTCAACGAGATCTTTCTTTTGACATCTCCTTCTTCTAATGTTCTACCAACGCCTTTGATAGCTTTTACAACATCATTAACCTTTGTATGTATTTCTTAACATCTTCATCATCAACCATTCTTAAACACTCATACTTCTATTTTAGATTCATTTACCTAGCTTGTTTTGTCTTAGGGTTACCCTCATATGATATGAATAACATAATTTGTTCTAGATTTTCTTTGCTTCCTTCAATTCCTTAACCTTACCAAATACTACATCACTTAAGCAACTGTATATTATTGTCCTAGATTTTGTATTAGTTTCATGATTATTAACTTGATTTGGAGTGTGAGCTCGATTATGTGGAGGCATATAACCAGTCTTGAAAAAATCCTAAATTTCATTCTACAAAGTCTCTAAATAGGATTCCATCCTACCCTTCTAGTAAAAGAAGTTTGTTCTATCAAACAATAGTGCTTTAAGATGTAGTTCTTGCACCATTCTAGATCTACCTCAAGTGGTTAATCTTTCCAAAGAGAAACCTTTCTCTAATACCAATTGTTGAACCCATGATAGGAATAAGAGTGTGGGGGGGGGGTGTGAATCTGTTTACAAATTAATTATAAATAGATTCTAACCATTCAAAAAAAATACAAGAAACACATTAACCATTAATACATAAATATCATATTTACGTGGAAAAACTCAAATTGGGAAAAATCATGGAGAGAGTCAAACTCACAATATGAATAGAAATGATTACAATTTTTTAGGTTTACTGCTAAGGAGCAATAGCACCTGAAGGACTTGCAAAGCTTAGACCCACCACCTTAGGGAAAGATACATGGACTTGCACAATTAAGGCACACTGCTTCAAGGCAAGATACAAAATGCTACTAAAGGACCCATTGTCATTCAAAAACTAAAGAAAAAACAAAGTTGATATGAGAAGGATCTCCTAAACATTAAATTTTCCTTGAACATCAGTTCCAAGCAACCAACATCATGGCAAATATTTCTGATCACTATCACTATCTCATAGAATATGCCACCTTCAAAGTTCTTTATCGACTCTCGCTCATCTGCATTGTCAAATTGATGCAGAGGGATCTCCTACTCTAGAACTCCCAAGGGTTCAGTCACTCAAGGTGACACACCAGAGGATCCTTCTACATGCTAAGGTTACAAACTCTCCATTCCAACTCCTATTGATCATGACTGATCATCTCATCATTTTGTTTAAGACTACAGTTTTAAGGTTTTGATAACCTACTCACTCCTTTGGACCCTACTCTAGGATCAATACTTGGCTCCTAGTCTTCTCCATACTCTAACACCAAGGTGGACTCTTCCCACGTTGTATTGGAAATTCTTACAACCCAACCAGAATCCAAACTAGGTCCACAAGACAAAATACTATCGCTGTCCTAACACTGGTTGCTTGACAGTTAGCCAATACCCCTTAAGATGGACACCCAAATAATGGTTATACCCACTTCCCAAATAGTCAAGGTACTTTCACAACAATCTAGGATCTATCCACATCCCATGACATCTTTGAAATCAACTTGTCTTGGCGAATAACTCCCCTTACTTTATATTGTCCTAACTGTGACAGTCTGCTGCTATCTCTGGTAACCCACCGGTTTAACCCCTCCTTTGTGTACTCCACTTGAACTAAAACCTTGAAAAGGTTCTCAAAACACCACACAACTCCCCTCTAAGCCCTCTTGGCCATAATACACTTTGTCACCTCAAACAAATCTTCTACTCTTGACCGTGACAATCAAACTATGTCTCTGTGTCTATAACAATCATGAAAACCTCTTGCATGCACATTCAACCTCCTGCATGGAACCCTACACACACCATGGATAGGTAGTATACACCCTTAACCTCATCCCTGCCCAAAATGAGGATTGGTTATGCATAAAAATGAAGCAAACTCACATTATTCCAGTCACTGGTTACCCTACGCCAGGGTTTTCATAGTTTTTGTGAAAATGCAAATAACTCTTGCTAAACACAATGAAAATGAATGCCACTAAGACCAAAATGACATAGAGTCAATGGTTTTAGGATAAAATTCCCTATTTATTCAAAACAAATAGGCTTTAACCATTAAAACCACAAAGAACCAGACTGTTACCGTGAAGAAGGCAGGAAAAGTGTAGAAAATACAACTTATATTGATCAAACTTCAATGGCAACGTACATATCCCTTGTTTGTATCAGATCTCAACCTTTTATAATGTCTTTGGTCCTTCAAGACCTAAATCCACCTTGTAATTACCCATAACTACCTTTTTTGCCAAGTTGCAACAAAAGTTGCTCAAAACGTTGTCAAGATTGACAATTTCATTTGTCAACTTGACACTTTGAAAACTAACCATCCTACCCAGCTCAAATGGTCATTAAATGAACTTTTAAACATTATTACATTCTTTTATTCATCACATTACCTATTCTACCCTTCAAAACCCAATTTTAGCCTTTTCTAGGCCTAATTGCCAACATTGACAATTTTACACTTTTTGATCTTTTTATTACATTTCATTGTACATTTAGGCTCTATTGGCCATTATTACATTGTTTTAAGACCTTAAAGGCCTTTTAGACTTCATTTCCCTTTGATTCTCCATGAGGTCCTATCAATGACCCTAGTGCACCTTGTCTCCATGGGTGCTCCTCCACCACAAATATTCTTCCATATAATTCACATACACTTCTCATCAGTTCACATAAATTTTATTACTCAATGCATACAACCATAACTATTAAATATAAGATAGATCAACAAAAAACTAACTAAGGGTAAACCATAATCAAAATAATATAATATTGTATAAAGTAAGCCATCCAAACTAAAAATACTCAATGCAATCCACTCCAAGAGAAAGAGGGTACCCAAATACATCATAACACATCCTTCCAAGATGAATCCATCGATTCACACATGCTAACACATCCTCCTAAGTCACCATCAAATGTAACATGTAGATAGACAATAAAACTCATTAAAAAGACATCTTTTGATGCAAATTATGTCATACAAATCTCCACATACAACATGGTGAGACCCATAACATTATTATAGCTTAATCTCCAATGAATATCTGCACCAAAGAGAATGATCCAAAAAAGATAATATATCTAGACATACCAAACCAAAACACAATTGAATATTCCAAACACAAATCATCATAGCTCTCTTATGGAACAAAAACACCACTGGAGAAACAAATTCAAAATACTACCCGCGCCATAAAAACATTTCTACTAAAGCAAAATACGAACTTGAACATATTTGAAGGTCACCAAAGAATTTTTGAACTAGTCTAACAAGCACTCTTATTGTCAAAGACAAAAACAATCAAATTTTGCAATCCAGAACCAAATTGCCACAACCAACACCAAGCACAACCACAAGAACATATTTGGAACATAATCCATCTGTACAATCAAGTTTGACCTCAATGAAAACTATACAAAATAATATTTCCAAAAATTTAATATTGCAAGCTTTCTTCACCTTGTTTCTCAGCATTTGGTATTAGAGCTAACAATTTTGTTGAGAGGGGGACACCTTTCTGTTTAAGTGTTGAAGGGTTTTCTCTACAGTGGGAGATTTTTTTGTGTGGTTTTGTAGATTTGAGAAGGGGATTGAAAGACATGGCTTTTACTTCTCACACATATATTGATAAATTCAATGGCACTAGCTATGCGATGTGGTAACTGAAGATGGAATATCTTTTGGAGGAAATAGATCAGTGGTCGCAAGTTCCACATGAAAAGAAACAAGAGAACTCTACTTTGGATGATGATGCTTGGAATAAATTGGACAAGAAGGCATGAGGAACCATCTAACTATGTCTTATCGATCTCGTCATCTTGAATACCTCCACAAACAACATCACATACAAGTTGTGGAAGAGGATTGGTGACATCAATCTAAAAGTTTGTATAGTAAGTTTTACCTCAAAAGAAGGTTATATTCTTTGAAAATGAAAGAGGGTGAATCTATTAGAGATCAATAGAATTATTTTAATTTTATTATAATTCATCTTGCATCAATAGATGTTAAATTAGAAGATGAATATAAATGTATCTTATTTCTTTTCTCTTTGCCTCAATCATGAGAAAATCTTATTGTTGCTATTATTAGTGGTAATATAGAGCCAAATATGGACAAATTGATTGTTGTACTTCTTTCAGAAGAGATGAGATCAAAGTCTCTGAATGTTGGCTCCCAAGATGCCTTGCATGTGTGAGGAAGGTCCAAAGAAAAAGGATCTGGAGGGGATAAAAAGAGGGAGAAGTATAAAGGATGATTGAAGACCCCCAAAAAGAGAAAAGTGCTAGAATTATGGGAAAAGAGAGCATATGCAGAAGGAATGTAGAGTTAAGAAAAATAATGTCAATTCCTCCATGGAAAAGTCCTTCGATGATGATTTTGATGCTTTGTTTATTTTTGCTAACATTGTTATGCTAATCTTGGCTTATTGATTCAAGTGCATCCTACCAAATGGATTCTCATGTAGTGTCCCTTCTAGACTAACATTTTGATTTATGCTTTGATAGACTATTTAGACATTTAGATGATGTTTTGGTGATTACTAATGACTCTATTTCTATTTAGATGATACTGACAATGCTAGATACCTTATATGGACATATTCTATTGATGATTCTAGATGATTCATGTGATTGATGATACATTATAGATTTATTGATAGATGGATTTACATTGGATGGATTATATGCACTAGAAACACCTATGTGGATTATATGATCTATGATGTCGAGATGATTCTAACCCCTATTTTGTGATTACGGTATTATGCGATGTGTTGATGTTGTATTGTGTGACTATCTTCGTGAAAAGGATGATGCCTTATCACTCATTGCAAGCATGATAAGGTGTTGTGATTCTCTTTTCACTTGCCTATTTACCATGATGCATATAAGTTGTATATGTATCATATTGTGTTGTGGTGGTGATTGCAGGATTGTAGGTACCAGACATTGACTCCACTTGGTCTCAGAGGTCTGAGCCTGTCCTATCCTAATGGCAAGTTGTTGGAGATGTCATGAGTTTCCCTCACTCACTCTAGGCTTAGTTGTTCACCTTGTCAATTGTGTTGTGGCGTAAGTTGGTGGCTAGTCTTGTGTTGATGTTCCCTTTTCATCAGGTTGCTTGGGTATGTGAGTGTATGTTTATTATTTAATTAATTAATGGGATAATATGATTTATTAATGTTTAAATTCATTTATCCTATAGTATGTCTATCGTTTATTTATTTTAATTATTTGATGATTATTTAGTAATGAGATTTGTATTTATTTAATTGAGGTCAATTTAATTTATTGTTTAAATGGTTTATTTATTATTTATTTATGATTTATTTTTATCAATTTATTTATTATTTTGATTTATTTAATTATTAATTCATTTTAGAAGATTGATTTATTTGATTTAATATAGTTGTATTATCTATCTATTGTTTTATTATTGATTTGTATTTTATTAAGGTAAACAGGTTTTGAGGGGATCGAAAACCCCATACAACAAGTTTTGAAGGGACCTGAAACCCAAAGATTTTTCAAGAATCTGAAACCAACAAATGGACACTGCAAAAAGATACAAGAAAGACTAAAAGTAGTCGAACCACAATCACACATGATGGATCAAACATTACAAAAGTAGTGGCAACAAAGCCTACAACACAAAGCAGCCACAACTAAAATAACGCCAACCAATCTACAAAGGTAAGTCAATACAAATCATGCTAGCAGAAATGCAGATCTACAACAAAAACTAGATCTTAAAAGACAAAGAACAAGGGTTTATCAGGCACCCTCAACCAACAAGAAGGGTTTTCCCAAGCTCCCTTAACCTATAATAGAGTCATCAGGCCATCATAAGAAAAAATTGAACCTAACCAAAACCAAATACTGCCCAAACTGGGCCCTTGAAAATTGCCAGCCTCTAGCCTGTCCCTAAAAAGAAACATATCCATAAAGATAGACATAAAGTAGCAAATTAGATTTGATGCATGCCAAAAAGGATGAAAGAAACATAAGATTCAAATGTTAGTGTTGTTAGTAGCAATAAAAAATGAAAGAGAAATGAAACTACAATCCTAAACATGCGTACTAGGAGATATATAAAATAGATTATGGAAAACACACAAAAATAGAGGAAAGACACAAAACCCTCCAAGATGCCCTCCAATATGCTCATAGTTGCTTCTCCCTTGTTCCTCTCCTCTCCAAGTTCCACATGAGTGTCACCCTCATCTTTTTGCACTATTATGGATGTCTTATGGAGATTCAAGATTATGACAATGAAGATAATGCAAATGCAAACAAGATAAATATGAGAAAATACCTAATTAGTCTATGTTAGTTTTTAGCCAAAATAACAAAGAAAAGTGTTTCTAAATGATCTCTCAAATTTACTATAAGTTTGATGCATACAAGATTTGTGGATCTAGATGAAGAAGGAATGGGCTTTATTTATAGGAAAAACAGGGCAATGGATGGTTGAGATTGAGTAATCTCAACAAGGGTCAGGATTGATGGGTTTATGATCCATGTGAGGGCTTTCAACCCAATCCCAAGATGACAAATGTTAACATGAGATGGCCTGAGAGGAGAGGAAAGAAGCATTAAATTCTTGAGATGACTTGAAGGTTAGCTTAGGAGGTAAGGTTTAGGCTTGAGTTAGTGAATAAAGCTTTTATCCAATGAATAATGCCTTTATCCAATCGACAAACTCTTGTGCAAGAGTTAGTGGGCATAACCATGATCAAAACAATAAATTCTTGAAGAGACCCATGAGTCAAATGAGGGTTGAGTTAGAGGGACTGTTTCTAACCATGTAGGTGAGTTGAGTTTAACCATTAATGGTTATGTAAGAGCCATAAATGGCTATGTAAGAGCCATTAATGGTTTGGAGGACTTTAGGGGTTAACTTGTTGAAGACATAAAGCCTTTAATATTTTTCAAAGACTTTGAGGCTTTGAGAAGCGACTTCAAGTTGCTTAGGAATGTGACAATAATTAGGGAGGGTGATTAGGCTAATTAGGAATGGTTTAGAAGAGTCTAGAATGGGTTTAGAAGAGTCTAGTGGGTTTGGTGGGTGAGAGAAAATAGGATTTTAATTAAAATAAAATTCATTTATTTCAACCAAATAGGTGCAACTTGCATTTGTAGGAGAATGCAAGTGGGGGGATTAGTTTAGGGATTTAAAAAATGTTTTATTTTTTTATTTAAATGAGAAAAGGGGTTTAAATTAAATAAATATGTTTTATTCATTTAATTGATTTAGAGAGTGTCTTAATGAATTAATTTAAATAAATTGAATAATTTATTTAATTAATAGAAGAAGAGGTTGAGGATGAAATTAATTAAATATTAATTTAATTAACTGATTATTGATGGTTAAATAATCAAATAAATAGTAAATATTCATTTAATTAAGTGGACAAATTTATGTGACTACAAGATCCATAGGGTTAAACCACGTACCCTTAGCCATCTATGTGGGTTTTATTTGGCTCCCACAAACATCCCAGACCACAATAAAACAACTTGAAGGAACCATCTAAGTGAGAGAGAAAAGGAAATGCACCCATAACCTTTCACAAATAAAAAGTAAGAGGATTTTTAAAGGCTCCCTCAACTCAAAAAACAAACTAGGAAGCTGGGATTTGGCAAGGAACCTAGACCATTCTGTGAAGAAACACATGAGAGAGTAAAAAGGCAAACCCCACCAACAACACAAACAAAAAATAGTCGAAAAACATCTTCACCCCTTCTCTTCACCTCAATAGAAGATCCACCTCAAAAGGACATGGAAGGAAGCAGACCGACAACCCAAAAAGTCCATTCGCTTCTAGAAAAACTTGAGCCACTCCTCCACACCTAGTCTCCACCTCAATAGGAGAAAAGACCACCTCAATAAGATAGCGAGAAAGGCATACCAAGAGCCTAGAAACACCTCTCACTGTCCAACACAAAAACAACCTCTCCACCTCAATAAGAGAGCAACACATCACAGATAAAGAACCAAAAAATTAGGGAGTCGTGCAACAAAAATCCCCACCAAGAAATGGAACAGAAGAGAAACAAGGGGTTGCACACATGAAGAACCAAAGGCACCCCCCAAAGCAAACACAAAAATGAGAGGACGATCCAAACCTTGAGCCAAGCATTCACAGAAAGGAAAGAGACCCCAACGCCCACCAAAGATAGCAAGGGAGGGCAGGGAGGACATGGAGGGTGAGAGGAAAAGGCAGAAAATGCCATCTCCGCACACATCCAAAACTACCACACCCACACCATTTGCCACAAAGGAGACCAAAGGCTCGAGAAGAGACGATACTCCTGACCCACATAAACCAATATTTTCCACATAGACCAGAGGGGAATAGGCCACAACCAACAACCATGTACGAACAATGTATCCCCAGTTAAAGCCGAGATGACCACCCATGAAAAACAACCAAAAGCCCAGGAAAAATGACCCTTCATAGAGCTGAAAACCATCGTCTCCATCATCATCTTCTTCTTTTGCATCCTCCTCCCCTCAAGAAACCCTAACCCCATAACTCTCGCCTCTCCCGCTCCCGCTCATAGCTTGTTTCTACTATTTTTATTATTGATTTGTTATTTAATTTGACTATTTAACTATTTATCATTGATTAATAATTTATTTGTAATTATATTGTTACATTAGTACTATTTGTATATACAAATATAATATAAATTTTACCTACCTTGGTGTTTGATTGGTTAATTTTGAATGGCTAAGTAAATAATATTTCTAAATGATACTTGCCTCAAATTTTGTAATGTTAGGTATGGTATATTGTTTCTTCGAATTTTCTGATTGGTCAAAATCTTTCTATAGTTTGAGGTTTGATTTGTATTTATTGAGAATTTTGTGAATGTTGTCAGGTTATAATCCATAATAAGTTTGATTTTCATTTGGATATGGATTGGGAGCTTGGATTGCTTTGATTCCTGAATTTTCTCTTCATCAATTCTACCTTCATTTGGATTGCGATTTCCAGGTTGGCTTCTTCAACTTTCACAATTTTGGTTTTTGGAAAGATCATTTCTCTGTGTCTACATTGTGCCTATGAATGATTTCTTGTTTGGTGTTTGGGAGAAATAAGATTGCCAATAGGAAATGGGGTAATGAAATAGATGTTTACATTGTTATAATCTGGGGAAAATGATTTAATTGTGTTCTTGTGTTGTTGGTAGTTTACCAGAAATGTCTCTAAGAGAATTTTGAATATTTGATTTATGTAATGTCTTTTTGTGACTCCTTATTTTGAGTCCAGAGGTGTGGAGTATTATTTTTATTATTTATTTAGAGATTGGGATTGGTTATATGTGTTACCTTTGTTTCGCTTGATTTCATTTTTGATAATTGCCATGAGAGGCTGTGTGCAAACTGCAAATTTTCATGATTGATTGATGCTTTGTTTTGGAGTCACTCAATAATTTATTTTGGTTTAATATAAGCCCTTATGAGTTTTAGGAGTGATTGTATTCCTAGAATGAGAGCTCATTTTCTTGATCTAAGTATTTCTCTCTTTGTGTTGCCGAAGAGTTTCTGTGACTTTTTGAGTGGATTTTGAGTCTTGAAATCAATTAATGGATTAAATATCCTCTATATTTTTGAGTATTTAATGTTATTAAATCTTTCAAGAAGGTCTTAGATTCCAATTCTTATGCCTTAGTGGTTTTTTGGCTCATCTAGAAGCGTTCTCCTTCTGTTATGAGTTTTCTAACTTTTTGTATCATATGTGCCAAATAATTTATCATATGCACCATAAAATTTATCATATGCACCACAAAATTTTTCATATGCACCACATAATTTATCATATGCACCATTATGTCTATCAAATGCACCAAACTATGTTTTGAATGCGCCAATCTATGGTAATTTGCAGTTTTAAGGGTTTTCGTCATCTAGGTTTTGTTGGTTTGATTTTGGAGTCCTTCTAGAGGCTATGTATGATTTATTTTAGGTTCTAACTGATGTTTATGTTTTCATTTATATTTTATCATGATTTTTAATGCTCCGATAAGTGGGTTTGTGCCCTACCGTTGAGGTGGTTTCATATGTGTTGTATTGCTCCAACAAGAGGGATAATTCCTTGTTGTTGAGGATTGATATCATGGCTCTAGTGGGATGTGTTTGGCCTCACTTTTGAGGACTTGAAATGGATTTGTATTTACTTATGGATTATGATCCTTCTTTGGATCTTTGATTGTTATGCATTGGTGAAGGCTCTTGCCTTGTATGCGACCTTATGTATCCTAGTATGTTCAGTTTATTCACAACTTTGTTTTGAGCACTTTTATTTCCCTTGCGAGCCTTCATTATGTGTTTATGATGTTATTGGATGTTTTTTACCCTAAGGTATTGGAATATGGTAGAGGGAGTGGGATTTCAAGTGATGACCAAGGCCATGTGAGATAGGTTTTTTAGCACCTAGACCGCCAAGGCACATTGAAAGTTTTCTTGATCTTAACAAGTGATAACTTTATCAACTAAATTGATTGGGTTGGGATTCACTTAATAAGATAATAATAATAATTGGATTTAGGTTATTAAGATGGCAAGTTGATCTCCCTTGTTCTGACATAGGTTGAGATGGCTCCACATGTCCATTAGGGGTTGATTTTACCATTTTGTGTGAGAGTAGCTTGTATGTATATCTGGAGTATGGATTAGTCTTGTATGTGAGGATAACATGCATGTCTACTATGGGTGTATATTTACCTTCTTTGTGAGGATATCATGTAGTGACGTGTCTATCAAGGTTGGCCATATTCCCTTCTTTGTGAGGATAGCATGTGATGACACTCCACTTCTACATATGACCATGGTCCTTATGCCTTGATTCGTTACTATGCCTTTGGGAGAATTCTTTGATTTGTTTATAGCCATTTGGTGTGATTTGTTTATGGTTATTTTGTATATCTGTTTTATGTCATGTTGTTCCCTTGGTTAGTAAGTGTTATCCTAGGTCTTGAGAGTGAGTTGGAACCCCATGTCATCTCCTAGCATGGGGGGTGGTTCCCTTGGTTCCACATGGTTGGTTGGTTTGATGCCTTGTTCCATTGGTATGTTCCTCATTGATGATAGCATGCATGGATATAGATTCTATTGATCATCATTATGTGAGAAGGCTTGCAGCTGATTTCTATGTGTTGGTATCCATGATGGCATTATAATGTAAAGAAGATTATGTACTCTTGTAGTTGTAATATCATGTATTATGATGTTGTATAGTATGATTTGAAATTTTGAAAGAGGATGTTATGCTCATATGGTTTATGTTATGAAATGTCTTTATGTATAGATTAAAGTCGATTTGTTATAAGTAACCTAGATGGATTATGAAAGGATAATGCTTATGGCTATAATTTCATGTACTTGCATATGACTAGTAATTTTGATGATATGTAAAGTGATTCTTAAGGAAATGATGTAGTCTTAATCGTAGTAATAGTTGTGTATAACTTCATAATGTATTGTGTTGAATTGAATAGTGTAATAATGGTAATTTAGGAACATTTGTTTGGTGTTATAAAATGGACTTATAGATTGAGACATTATTCTTAAGTAGTGTCGTTGAGATATGAAAGGGAAATGGATGTGATGTTATCTTAATTTTTGCTTGCGTAATATGATGTGATGTTTATAGTTATGATGTTCTATACATTCTTGTGACTTGTAAATGATGCATTCAATGTGTATATGATAGATAAATTTAGTTGCAAATGTTTTTGTATAGATGTTTTAGAAAAAAAATATCTCTATGTGGTTAGTATATGTATATTTATCTAGGGTATTTTGGTGGGCATTACATCTTGTATCAGAGACCATGTTCATACACTGGGTACTCTAATTTCACATGAGCTCATTGTGCATGTTAACACTCAACAAGGGGTAGCCCAACGGTTTATCCCTGCTTGTTATTTTCTTGCATTAGTTGCCTTAGCTTTTAGATTATAGTTTCACTTACGTCTTTCTTAGACAAGATACCTGCTCGAGGTAGAGGTCGTGGACGTGGCTTTGGTGATCATATGGGTACTTGATGGAATCCTCATCGCGAGGTTTCTGCAGGGTCACATCTTGAGGAGATACAATAGGATCATCAGGTGGAAGGAGCATAGGGTGGTGATGCGATTCCGCAGTTGGTCAATGCACTTCATAATATTCTTGACCATTTAGGACCAGGACAATAGGAGAAATAATAGGAGGAGTCTCACCAATTTGGCCATTTGGAGAGGGAACATTCACGTTCACCACAGAGAAGAGTTGAGGTGGATACTGATGCGAGTGCATCTAGTCACATGAGATATCTTTTGTGAGCTTGTCCTCCCACTTTTGATGGTTTTCACAGTGGTATGGAGGTGGAGACTTGGTTGTTGGATTTGGGTAGGTTTTCTTCTATGCACTCGTATAGAAGTAAAACCAAGGCAAGGTGTGCGGTCATGCATCTTTGTGACTTTGCATCTACTTGGTGGCATACCGAGGAACATAAGATGTGTCTTGATATTGTGACAATTTCATGGGAGTTGTTCCTTTAGTGGTTTTGTGCCCATTTCCTATCAAATCATTGGCAGTAGAGGAAGGCCGATGAGTTTCATTATTTGGAAGCAACAGAGTATGTCAGTCGAGCATTATGAGCATAAATTCTTTGAGCTCAAGCAGTATGTTGGGATAGTCGATGATGAGTTGATGTTGATTCAACAATTTGTTAGAGGTCTCAATTTTCACATCAGCAGAGAGGTTTGGATGCATGAACCTAAGACTTTGGAGGCACTCGTAGAGAAGGCACGTATAACAGTGGAGAACCCAAATTTGGTTTTGGGAGGTGTTCTAGGTGTATAGTCGGTTACTGCTCCAGTTTCAACATCAGTTGCAAGGAGTGCACAACTATAGTCTTTAGGTGTTGCTAGGAGTTACTCCTCTTCTTTTTGGAGTGGTCTGCAGTATTGGAAAATGTATCCCCATAGTCAGATTTTTGTGCATGGTGCTAGATCTCAGGAGGATAGATACCATGGTAGGCAGCGTGATAGAAGATCAACTCATTCTCGGCTAGTACAAAGTTTTCAGTAGTCGAGTAGAGGTAGTGTTCAATAGTCCAGTGCACCTCCAGATATCCAAGGATTTACTAGAGGGATTTTCTTCAATTGTGGGTAGTAGGGCCACTATGCATCCCATTTTCCTTAGAGACCCACACAGATGTCAAGACATAGATTAGCGGCTTCTGTGCCTAGAGTAGGTGATGTAGTCAGATCCCATCGTGTGTTTGCGACGGTTGATAACTGTCAGGCTACAATTGTTGAGACTTCAAGTGACATAGGTGGTATCTCTTGCTTAGTTCTATTTGATTCAAGTGCTTTTGATTCTTCCATTTTTCCTTTAGTAGTAGAGAGGTGCGGGATTTTTGTGGCAAAGCAAGGTGATAGGTGGTAGGTTGAGTTGGATACGAGGTCCAAGGTGGCAATTGGTTCCATTGTGCATGGTTGTGAGTTGGATTTGGGAATCTGTACCACTGTAGTGGATCTTCATGTTCTCTCTTTGGGTTCTTATGGTGTTGTGCTAGGGATGGATTGACTTTAGTTTCATCAGGCTAGTATAGACTGTCATGGCAAGAGGGTGCAATGTTTAGATGAAAATTGGAAGAGTTTGGAGATAGTTGGTGTCCAGAGACCTATTTTTCTTCACATAATTTCTGCTATGTATTTGAAGCGGTGTGCGCGACAGGGTTGTCAGTTGTTTGTAGTGAGAGTGGATAAGTTAGATGAGGGAGGGAATCATGATGATCTCCCTCATCAACATCCCATTATTCAAGATTTTTTAGATATTTTCCCTAGTGAGATTCCAAGTTGGCCGCCAAAGCACGACATCGATTTCTAGATAGATTTGGTTCTGGATGCAGAGCCTATATCGAAGGCTCCTGATCGGATGATGACTCAGGAATTGAGTGAGTTGAGATTGCAGTTGGGGGAGTTATTAGCTAAGGGATTCATTCACCCCAGTGTATCTCCATGGGATGCATCGGTATTGTTTGTGAAGAAGAAATATGGATCTCTTAGGTTGTGTATTGATTACAAGTAGCTTAATAAGGTGACGGTGAAGAACCGATATCCATTTCCAAGGATTGATGATTTGGTTGATCAGATTAAGGATACAAAGGTCTTGTCCAAGATAGAACTTAAGTCAGGGTATCACTAACTGAGGATTCATGAGGTGGATATTCATCACACAATATTTTGTATGAGATATGGACACCATGAGTTCACAGTGGTACCTTTTGGTCTCACTAATGCTCCGTCAATATTTATGAGCTTGATGAATGGAGTTTTCAGGACTTATCTCGGTAGGTTTGTGCTCGTATTCTTGGATGATATATTGGTTTTCTCGAGGTCAGTAGAGGAACACATGAGGTAGGTTTTGCAGTGTCTTCAGGATAATCAGTTGTTCGCCAATGTGGCGAAGTGTGAGTCCTTCTAGTCAGAGGTGAGATATCTTGGTCATGTCATTTTAGGAGAGGGTATCGTAGTGGATCCCTCTAAGATCTAGGCTATAGTGGATTGAATAGCACCCACTAACATGGGAGAGGTTCGTAGCTTCATGGGACTTGTAGGCTATTATCACAAATTCATTCAGGATTTATCAAGGATTGCTCACCCTATCACTTCTCTTCAGAGGAAAGGGAAGAAGTCTGTGTGGTTAGATCAGTGTGAGATGGATTTTTAGAACCTTAAGGAGCTCCTGACTAGTACGCCTATTCTAGCAGTGCTAGATCCTGTATGTGATTTTGTGGTGTGCATTGATGTGTCCTTGGAGGGTCTTGGAGAAGTTCTTATGTAGGATGGCAAAGTGATAGCATACAAGTCGCATAAGCTCAAAGATCATGAGTTAAATTACCCTACTCATGATTTAGAGCTAGTGGTTATGGTTCATGATTTGGTTCATTGGAGGCATTTCCTTCTTGGGAATTGGTTCAAGTTGCATAGTGATCACCAAAGTTTGCAATACATATTCATGCAATCAAACTTGAATGCTAGGCAACAACATCGGATGGAGTTCTTGTGTGAGTATTACTTTGAGGTGAGATACATCCAGGGTAAGGAGAATGTTGTTGTAGATGCCTTGAGTCGTAGGAGGCATGAGGCTTCAGTGAAGTCTCTTAGTGTTGAGTTGAGGAGCAGTATTCTTAGTGCCCTTCCTTCAGATAGTTGGTATCAGGAGGTCAGTGTAGAGATTGCATTAGGGAGGGATTTGGATGGCTGATATACATGTTACACTTTGGAGTCCAATGGTCTTCTTCGATATTTGGGATGAATATATGTACCACCTTCATATGATCTTTGAGCATTGATCTTATTAGAGGCCCATCATGCACCTTACTCAACACATCTAGGTGTCAAGAAGATGCACATAGATTTGTGACAACTATATTATTAGGAAGGCATAAGGAGAGACATAGCCGATTCTGTGTCATGTTTCTTAGAGTGCCAGCATGTGAAGGTAGAGCACTAGCATCCAATAGGTTGATTGTAGTCAAACATGGTTTTAGAGTGGAAATGGGACATCATATCTATAGATTTTATCATTGGTTTTCCCTTGTATTCACATCATCATGATGCTATCATGGTCATCATTGATAGGTTGACCAAGGTGGCACATTTCGTGTTGGTCAGATCTTCATACATAGTAGCATCAGTGGCTCATGTTTTCTTGGAGCACATAGTGAGGTTAAATGACAATTCCTCGACAGATTATATCGGATCATGATCCAATATTCACTTCAACATTATGGAATTCCCTTCACCATGATCTAGGAGCACAACTCAACTTTAGTTTGACATATCACCTTGAGATGGATGGTTAGATAGACATGGTTAATTAGGTGTTGGAGGACATGTTGAGGATGTATGTCATGGATCAACAATACAAATGGGAGGATTACATTCATTTGGTGGAGTTTTCCTATAAAAATGGCTACCATAGTTTTATTGGCATGTCTCCTTTCCAGGCATTATACGGTCGACCATGTCATTGTTGGAAACCAATAACTCTGAGAGGGGGGGTGAATCAATGTTATACCATAATAGTAAATTTTAGCATTATTAAAATATGCATACACCAACCGGTATACCAGTTCATACATAATTGAAAGAAGTAAAGCAACCAAAAAGCCAAACACAAATGATAATCATAACACATGAATTTATACATGGAAAACCTCAAAGAGGAAAAACCACGGTGGTTTTTGTGACCCACAATATCAATCCACTGGCCATATGAAGAGATATTACAAAATATGAGGGGCCTACACTTGCAGGAAGGCTTACACCCTAGAGCACACCGCTCAATCACAATAGGAGCCTCACTGACTACATAAATTTCTAGACTATAATCCAGAGAAGTGAGAACTGCTAAGATATCATCTTCTATGCCAGAATATAGTTCCAGTTTAAGCTCTATCTATTTCGGTCTGAATCCCTAAACCATTTACCTGAATAACCCTTACAATAATTTCCTCACATACATAATCTCTCTAAATTATTTCACATCATATTACATTCATATATCCATAATCCATAATATCTCTCTCATGTATATATATCAAGCGTGATATACCAAACTATCATGTATACCCTATACAAATTTTATTCCTTATGTTGGCTTACAAAGATATATACAATATCAAATTACATGTCAGCCAGATAACATAAATGTATAATCATTAAAATCAATTGCCGATGCCAAATCCAAGATATGTCAACCTCCAATACCAATAACCTTTACTATACCATGTCGGCCTACATTGCTGATGACCAAAGAAATCCTTCTGTCCTATTGGTGCCTGTGCCGGTGCCGATGTAGAATCTGTGAAGTGTCTTTCGGTACACCATATAACCAAAAGATGAAGCCAAAACAACAATACATGTTGCCATAAATGACAACATAGTGAAACCAACCAATAGAGTGTCAATTGCCAATAATCTCCCCCTTTGGCATTAATGGCAACACTCGTGAAAAATGGTCAAGGTTTCATAAGTCGGTTTCATTTTGCCCTGCTCCCCCTTTACTAAATATGCAAAATACTCCATATCTCCAAAACTTCATGACTCCATAACTCCCCCTAGTGTACACAACTCTTTTATTCTTTTTCACATCTATATTACTCCCCCTTTCACATCAATGCCATTAAAAATTCTAAAAAGAATGTCAAAGAATAAGAACTGTACAATGAATATCCCCAAAAATGTCTTACCTGAGCTTGACCAACTTCAAGATTTTTGGATAAGCTTTCTCCAGTAACTCCACATAAGTATCCCAACTGGTTTTGAATGTTCCAGAAATAGATACAAGTCCATTCAATAAATGTGCAAAAGACTCTTTCTCATTTACCTCTGTCGGTGTGGGATTTCCCACCATATCCATGCATTTTTCTTGTGTACACAGAGTGAATCCAATCATGGACTCACCAAGCCTCTCAAACTTCTGGCTCTTCTAATTATTTTGTCTCTTTCCTTTTCAAGAGAAGAAATTTGGTTCTCCAAAATCAAAATTTGACCATCAATTGATGTAGTCAATGGAATCAGTCTATCAAAAGAGTTAGTTATACTTGCAATTTTCTCTTGAATCTCCTTTATCTTTTTATCCACATTAACTGTAAGTATTTCAGTGTTACAAAATACCCTATTTATATTTGTACATTGTTTCAAAGAATTTTCTATAATGATTAGCTTCTCCTCAATATTTTTCTTCTTAGTTTCCATTACTTGATCAAAAGCAACTCTCTTAGCTTGAGTATATATTTCTAGTGCTTGTCGGTTTGAGATTTGCTGTAAGGATTGAAAGTCCTTTGAGATATGCTTAGTGATTACCTTAAGCTTGCTGGATGGGCTCGCTTCATTTTCAATCTTACACTCTGGGACCAATCTATGTAGAACAGTGATTGATTGATCTATAATCCCTTTATCTGTGGATCCCTCATTCATCAGTTTAGTGGGACTCATCTCTATGATGTTTTTCATTTCTAGCTAAGAAGTGTCAATTGACAATAATGATGGAACAACAACTGGTTCTATGTCAGATTCTATTGTCTTCTCCTTTGAATATTTATCCTTTATAACCTTCTCACTTGCATCAGTGGCTTTGCCACTTGGTGCAGTCTATGTAACTGTCAGTTCCTCTATAGGAATAGTAACCTCAACCTGTAAATTTGTATTTGGAGGACAGTTATCCTCAATATTAGTATCCTATACAATATTAGCTTGTTCACTCTCTGTATTAACCGATATCTTAGTATTTGTCTTTACATTTGTATTTATCGGGGCTCAACTTTCATTATCTTAATATTTTTCAAAACTAAGGGTGAAGTACCCATAATCCCCTTTCCTTTTCCTTCAACTAGGGTATCTACAATGTATATCTTCAACTAGGGTATCTACAATATATTTATACATAGGATCTGTTCTTTGTGATTTTAATTTTGATGCAAAATATTTCCCTAAAAATCGGATCTTTAAAAATTAGGGTTTTTCCTTATTTTGATCAGATCTCACAAACCGTTTCGAATTTTGACATAAAATTTTTGTGCAGGTCAAGATACGTATCAAAAAGATTCAGTAAAAATTTCAGATTTTTTGGATCTATTTTGCATTTTGTATGAATTTTTTATGATTTTTCATAAAAAATTAATTTTGAGAGAAAATTAGCGAATTTTTTGGATTTTCTTACATTTTTGGAAATCTCTCAGCATTATACACAAGATATGTTCTTTGTTATTTTAAATTTGATGCAAAATCATTCCTCAAAAATCAGATCTTTGAAAATTAGGGTTTTGCATTATTTTACTCATATCTCACAAACTGCTTGGATTTGTTGTAGAAAATTTTTTTTGCAAGTTTGGAAGACCATCAAGACTCTTCAGTAAAAATTTCAAATTTTTTGGATCGATTTTGCATTTTATATGAATTTTTTATGATGTTTCATAAAAAATTAATTTTTGGAGCAAATTAGCAAATTTTTTGGATTTTCTTACATTTTTGGAAATCTCTTGAAATTTTACAGGCGGTCTTTTTTTATGATGAATCAGATCTTTGAATTGGTCAACAAAATGCATTGTTGAAGGCCCCTATTTCACAAAGTCTTTGGATCTAAAATTTACCTAACTTGTGTGCTTGCAGGAAGGGGTGATTATTTCAAACAATCCAAACTACTAATAAATCTTTGTTGCAGATCCTTGGCAAGGGTTTTTGGATTTTTATTGTGTGCCTTGTTTTCATAGACTAGCAAACACTTCAATTGGTGCACTAAAATTGAATCATTGTCTTTTGTGTCTTGAGCAATAGGCTCTTTTTGTTCAGTCTTTAGAGGGCCTGTCTTCCCGTGTGGTCATTAGGAATACTAGTGAGAAGAGAACGACCCAAGTGGTAGCGAGGAAAACCCACCTCTTCTGAACCACTATAATCAAATGTATTCATGGTGAAAACTATGGATAACGTGTGCTGATTAGTTCATACCGACACTATGTCTCCCCATAAACCCGTTTGATCAAATTTATTTGATCATTTGTAGGGCGTAACCCCTACCGGCTGGGAGCCTTCTGTATTTATAGAGCTAAAAGTTCCGCATGTATGGCCACACGAGCGGATGCCCTTACTAGCACCTTTTTGTTTTAGAAGCCCAAATCCTTCTAGTTGTTGGGGCAGGAGGTCGGACCTCTGGTAGCAGCCCACACACATACGGTTCTTAGTAGAGATACAAAGTTCGCCACGGGGAGTTTTCGTGGGGACTGATGCTTGGCTGACCCGAGAAGTGAGTGCCGAGGGTGGAGCTAGTGAGGTCAAGCATCTAAGTATCCGCTCTGAATAGCGTAGCCTCGGGGGTAAAACCCCATGTGGGATCAACAACTATTGTCTTGGCCAGCCATAAGAATTGTGCTTGACTTATTTTAAACATTCAAAACATTCAAGACCAAACAACAAAACATTGTGTCTTTTGTGTCTTCAAGTGTATGCAAAACTACTTTACATCAAACAACACACTTTTCTTGGAGAGTCTAAACACTTGCAAACATTGAGTCCTCATCAACATTGTGTCCTCTTGTCACGAAAAACATTCAAACATTCAGATTTGGTCACAACTTCACAAATTGGAAAAATTTTACAATCAAGCAAACAAGAACAATCAGTTTCGGAATTCTTGAGCTTCCTAGGTTGTTTCTCCAGGTTTTCATCTAGCATTCAACTTGTCTTTGGGTCTCACAAAATCCATCATTGCTTTACACCTTACATTACATTCACATTTGTCTAAACTTGAGTCAAAAGGTCACTTGCTTGTCCTCATCATACTTTGTCAACACACTACATACAACAACACTTTGCTAAGTGGTCCCTCATCAAGGTTTCTTACCTTTGGGTCTCATTTGGTTTTACTTAGAGTCAAGGTCAACTTACCTCATCAAGAGAAACTATCCTCTCTTTGGATGTCACACCTGCTCTACTACTTACATACTTGGTCTTACACTTTGGACATTGCAAGTACACCTCAAGATTCATTTACACTCCATACAACTCTTGGTCTTCCATACTCTTTCCATTTTTCAACTAGTCTTACACATCTTGGTCAAACACCTAGTTCATGGTTGAAACCCGTCTTCAAAAATCTAGGAGAAAAGCTAAAGAAGCTCAAGAGTCCACAAACATGAGTTCTTATGAGTATGACAATGATTTATTTTTCAATCCTGAGCACACTACACTGCCTGACATGGATGTTTATAGACACATTCCAAATGTTGAGAACACAGACACTACAAATAACAATGCTACACACAATGACAATGTGGACAACTTTTCAATACAATCAGCAGATATAGAAGAATCCATAATGAATCCTCATTTCAATAGATTGGTTGAAGAGATAATGAAGAGGGATAGACAATACTTCTTACACATGATGGCACAAAGTGGAGCTAAAATACCTCATGACTTTGACATGTCTCAACTTATGGAAAATTGACCCTCGCAACAACCTCACTCCAATATGGATCAAAGGAGACCTAATAGTGGAGGAAATAGAGGACCACACATGGTACCTGAATCACCATCAACTTTGCTTCAAAAACCAGAAATCCCACATACACATGGTCAAACATATGATACTCACCTTCGCAGACCATTATGGAAGTCTTATGGAGAAAAATATGCTCAATCACATATCAATGCTAAGGATCAACCACCAAAGCAATGGGATATTCCAAGGCATGCTCAAAATTTGGACACAAGGAAACCTCATGTCAAATTTGGGGGCAATACAATAGAACATGACATGCCTGTAGAGTATGGTATACATGCACAAAATAGATATGGTGTTCCTCAACATGAATCTATACCAAGTGGTCCATATATGCAACAACATTACAGACCTCCTCCATATGAACATGTGTATGATCAATATCATCCATATATGCAACATGCACCTCCTCCAATGGGTACCTCAAACATAGGATATGGTCCAAGAAGTCGATCTCCACCTAAGAGTAATTTGGAGCAACAAATCAGGGACTTACAAAAGAAAATGGAGGACATAAATACACCGAAGCCAACATACACAATGAGAGACATATGTCCTTATCCATTTGACAAGAGCATTCCAATGCCTCCTTTTCCTACACACTTTGTGACACCTAAATTTGATAAGTATAGAGGAAAAGGGGATCCTAAGGCACACATAAGACAATTTTTCACAGCTTGCATTGAGGTAGTGGCAGAAGAAACATATTTGATGAGATTATTCCCACAAAGCTTAGGCGATCAAGCTATGGAATGGTTCTCTCAACTACCACCTGGTATTAAGTCATGGGGTGACTTAGCAGAGGAATTTATTCAACATTTCTCCTACAATATAGAGATAGACATATCAATCACTACTTTGTGCAATACCAAGCAAAGAGAGGGAGAGTCTTTTGCATCATTTTTGCAAAGATGGAGAAATCTAGCTAGCAGATGCTCTTGTGAAATTCCACAGAAACAAATGGTAGAGATGTTCACACAAAATGTTAACAAAGACATTGGCTATGATCTAAGGAAAGCTTGTTTTTCCACCTTCAAGGATGTTATTGAAAAGGGCTTAGCAACAGAAAAGGTTCTAATTGAACAGGGAGTCATCAAGATATTCAAGGAAAACAAAGATGACTTTAAAGGAAAAGACAAGCCAAGATTTTGGAATAAAAACAAGAACACAGTCAATGATGGTGTTGTTGATGCCAACACAGTGCGACCCAAATTCATCTTTTCGGGATCAAGTTCTACAAACAATCAAGTGAATACTCAAACAACTTCCAGATCACGAAGGAAGTACACCCCATTGGGAGAACCACTTGAATCAGTCTTCAAAAAGCTTGTGGCAAACAAAGTGATCACAGTTCCAAATTTTCCTCCATATGAACCAAAGGTCAAACCAAATTGGTGGAATGATGATGAGTATTGTGAGTTTCATAAGAGCAAGGGTCATAAGACAGGAAATTGCCATCGACTGAAGAACATTGTGCAAGATCTCATTGATAAAGGTGATATTGAGATTGAGGGACACTCATCCAATCAAGAACATGAGATGTTTAAGGAACCATTCCCAAAGCACAACAAGGGAAAAGCCAAAGTCACAGATGATCAGGCCAACTATACTAGAGCACCTTACAACTATGATTCAACTATCAATCATATCTCGATGGACAATCATATCTCTACTATTACCATCAAGAACAAAAACCCTGAGAATCCTCCTCAGCAACCCAAGATTGTCCTAAGAGGTGTTGGATCTTCTTTCGAACATACCTCTGAATGTCATGTTACAACTTGTCAAGGTAAAATTACGTTGCCAGGTGCCTCCACTAAAAATACCACTTCTTCATCAACCAAGCCTGAGTATGACCTTATAGAACAGTTAGGGAAGACACCCGCGCTCATTTCAATCCTTGAGCTATTACGCATATCTCCCGCACATAAAGCTATTCTGGACAAAATCTTGAGAGACACTGTCGTTCCTACTGATCTGAGTGTGGACCAGTTTCAAGCCATGGTGGGATACCTTTCCATTCCACATTCCCTTACATTCACAGACGCCGATGATGCCTCCGTAAGTCAGCCACATAATGCCCCACTACATGTTGAAGCCTTCATACACAAACATCGAATAAAACGAGTCCTGATAGATGGAGGAGCAGGTCTAAACATTTGTACATTGAACACTATTAAACAATTGGGATATTCTGATAAAGCTATGAATTCTACAAACAAAATCACCATCAAGGCATATGATGATGAAGAGTGTTCATCCAAGGGCACAGTCACCTTACCTCTCAGAGTTGGGCCAGTTACAAAGGATGTGGTTTGTCAAATCCTAGACCTAAATCTCACATACAACATACTCTTGGGATGTCCATGGATTCATGAGATGAGCGCAGTCCCATCTACATATCATCGATGCATCAAGTTTCCACACAATGGAGTTGAAGTGACCATCAAAGCGGATCCAAATCCATTCATATATTGCAACAACCTGCAACCTAGATCCAAAATAACAATACCAGCCAATCGAGAAGCTATTCCTTCATCAGCATATGTGGATCCAAAATCATTGAAAGCTTCTACATCAAAACAAACAGAGCTCAAAGAAAAATTCAAGGTTAAAGACATGGGATGTGGTGAATATATCTTCCATGTTGATCAACTCCCACTATCTCCTAAGGCATTCAGTCGACAGGAACAACCTACAAACAATTTTCAATGCCAAGGAATTGGGTGTGAACCACCTAGTGTTGTGGCTACTAAGTCCGAATGCAAATCTCCTCTAGTGGTGCAAGAATCTCTTGATATCAACAATCCTAAGAGTGGTTCCAACAAAGAATCTATTGAGCATATCGCCAACCCTCTTGAGAACTCACATAGCCTTACCATATCATCCACTCATTCCATTTCCACTCCACTTCCAGACTTGGATCAACAAGAATTACAAAAGCCCTTACTCATTGGGGATCAAAAATCAAGCTTTGAAAAGAAAAATCTAAAAGTCAAAAATAAAGAAAAGTGCTTCAGTCCAAATCAAAATCAAAAGCTATTGGACTCTACAAAGATCAAAGTCAAGGATAAAACTCCTATAAAAGAAAAAGAACAAGAGTTGATCTCCCCTAATATCAAAATAACTGGGGGCAAAAGTTCTACAATTTTAAGTAAAAAAGCATACTTGTTGATCCTAAGTCTCCATCATGCTATCCTACTTTCACTTCTTTTCACAATCATAAGCTTTCATAACTCTTCCACTTGTTCCACACATCCATCCCCTTCTAGCGATACATCATGGACCTTTAATGGAACTTCCTTGAGGGACTTTGTTATCAAGGATGCCCAAACTTCTTTAGGTGACACACATATGGGCCTACGTAGTCCACACACTAGTAATTCTATCTCAGTTCTCTTATCAAGGAAGATAGACACTCAAGCTACACATCATTCAATCAAGGAACAATGCAGTTACAATCACAAGGTCAAGCCTCACACATTTGAGGTAGGTGACTTGGTTCTCACAGAAAATCCTAAAAATCAGCAAGACAAAGAGAAGGGCAACTTCGAACCAAACTGGCTTGGTCCTTACATCATCATAGCAGTATATGGATCTGGGGCATATCAGCTCTCAACTACAGAAGGTGAACCTTTGGAGGATCCTATCAACAGCATGCACCTTCGCAGGTTCTACACATAGCTCTTCAGAGTATCCTAAATCGAAAATACAAAAAAAATCAAAAAAATCAAAAATACAAAAAAAATTATAAAACATAAAAAATCGTTACTTGGTGAAAACCTGGCAAACAGGCACCTTGTGACACAAAAAAAAAAATTTTGAAAAATCGAAAAAAGTAAAGAGAAATAATTTCGTCCAACGATGAAAACCACTTTGGTGGCGCCCTAGGCAAGTACCATGGTGAAAACTGGGTCACCAACGCCATGTGTAGAGACTTTGCTCCTCTCTCCTTCAGGATTCTCTTTCATCCTTCACTTTGCACACACTCACGACCTATTCATCCATAATAAACTTACCCATTCCCATCATGGCTTGTTATTGATCTACCTAGGATTGGTTAGCCATCCATAATAAAACCTCCCTTTCCATCCATAATAAATCAGATCCTATCTGTGGCTAAGGCAAATTCCTACGTCTAGTGATGGGTGTGGAACTGAGAACATCACATGTTTCGAGGAGTACAGTTTCTTCCAGCTTCCTTCAGTCTATTCATGCACAATCCACAATAAAGCAACCTTTGCATCACAGATTTGCAATAAAGTTTCATCTTCTCCGTAATAAAGTATCAGTTTCATGGATTCAGTCAGTTTCAGATGAGAAACAGCAACAACAATGGGCTTCAACAAATCAAATCTTTCAACAGACTCAGACAACATATGGTTCAATGCTATCTATCCTTTTTGTGAAAGTGAACATTGTGACCACAATAAAATAAGACTTATACAAGTGACAAGAGACACTAAACTTGAGGACTACAGTGGATGTTGGTGTCGAGTCTTGGTTTTCTTTTGATTTTATCTTTCTGGTGACATGTCTTTTAGCTTTTCCAGGATGTCTTTGACTAGAGATTCTATCTCCAAGATGTCTTTGACTAGAAAGGCGAGGATGGGGTATCGTCACCCATTTTCTTTTGCTATCTATGGATTGTCTCTTAGTAATGCTATGACTTGTCCAAGGATATGAGGACACTGTGAGTCTAGTATGAACTGGGGCATTCCTTGTTTGTGACTGTCTTATCTCCATGCAAACAGGTACAATGACTTTCTGGGTCAAACATATGCCTCGATTGTCATAACCTACTTGCCATAATAAAGCTCAATGATGATAATGCACAAGAAGCTCTTTCACTTTCATATCTTCTATCTTTCATCCCCCTTTCTTGATTGACTTCCATCATCCTTCTTGAGTCTGCGTAGCCTACTATCACATGACTGAGTATAATGACACACCAAAAACATTTGCATTTCATGTAGCTGCACCTACATTACCACATATAAGTATTTCATACATACATATAGATATCACAACTGCATCACATCCTGCACACAACACCTGTTAGCACAATTTACATCTGCATTATCATATTCATCTGCATTACATACATTCACATTTGCATCATGCATACACATATAAAACATAAAAGAACAAAAAAAAATATTGCATTGCATCATATACATATTTGCATCCATATCATAAGCATCACATAAGAAAATCTCATCACATAGGTACACATGCATATAGCTACTGCAAAGATGAATCATCTCATATATATATATATATAAAGTGTCATGATACAATGATGTCAAAATCATATGGCTACAATCACCCACAGGTGTCTACATCATTATACAAAATGTTACAAAACTGATATAGAGGAACTCAGTGATCAATCCTGCCAACACTATTGGTAGTGCTAATCCTATCCATGTCATGGTATCCCATGCCACGTGTCCTGCCCTCATCTCCAGTCTTGGATCCTAGAACACTCATCTCAGTGCATCCCTGTCTCCATCTCAATCGTAGGGTACTAACTCCCCATCGATCGGTATCCGCAGAATCCTATATACATCCTCCAGGGTGACTGTCATCTCACCCATCGACAGATGGAACGTGCACGTCTCAGAGTGCCATCTCTCAGCCCGTGCAGTCAGCAAACCCATGTTTGCCCGAAACTTAGGCACATACAACACATTTCTCAAACCCATCTCCTCGATGGCAGCTCTATCCTCGAGCGACAACTCAGGTCGCAACCTCTGCGTCGACGAGAATCTCTCCCATGACTCTAGCATCGGCAAATACTCCTGCAGTCAAACAACTCAATCATGTCAGTTATAGTGACACTCACTGTTCATCACAAAGTGTTGCTATTTATCCTAGTGGTACTCCCTGTTCATCACAAAGTACTACGTGTGTGACACTCCCTGTTCATCACAAAGTGTTACTCACATTTGCACTCCCTGTTCATCACAAAGTGCTGCTCATATTTTAGTACTCCCTGTTCATCACAAAGTACTTTATCTTGGTACTCACTGTTCATCACAAAGTGCCTTGATCTATCCTAGTCTTCCTAGAGGACCTACTTTAGTGTATCCTCTCAGCAGCTTATCCAATCGACAGCGTATGTTCATCACAAAACTGCCGATTTGACCTAGAAGATGCAAATTCATACTTTTCAAATGCAAACGCGCTTTCTTGACATAAACGTGCATTTATTACATTACCTAGCATGCATTAATGACAACAATTAAATGCGTCAAAGTACAAGGAGGTTTTGTGGTACTTACTGGCTCTCCTACCTCTGCTGGCCTCTAGAATCATCGAACGCGATCAAATCTATGAACCAAGGCCATCGCTGCTGACTGCTGCTGCTCTATTTTCGCTCTGCACTCTGCTCTCATGGATGTATAGATGACAATGAGGATGTCTTTTGCCTGTGGTCTATCTTATAGCCTACCCTAGCCCTCGCCTTCATTTCCCGAGTCAGTCTTCTTCATCCCGTGACTCTGTCACTTTATCCGACCATTCCATTCTAGCCTTTCTTTCTTATCGAGAGATTGTCTGCAATCTTTTCAGACATTTTCATCCAATCTCTCAAGGGGGCATATCATTCCCATACTGGGGCAACTCTGTATCAGTTCATCTTATCTTCTTTGAAACAACGCGACAAGCCGCATTGTCTCAAAGAGGGGCAAAATGTAGACACTCAAAATTGTCATGTCTAATTAAATAAATATTTTATTTATTTAATTATCTAAGCCTAATTCTTCTATTAATTAAATAAATTTTTATTTATTTAATTAATTCATTTATCCTCTTCTAGCCTTATTTCTCATTTAAATAAATACATTTATTTATTTAAATTATCCATTTCCTAAATTAAATAAATATTTTATTTATTTAATTATCCTATTTCTTCTATTAATTAAATAAATATTTATTTATTTAATTAATTCATTATCTTTTTCTACACATGACACATGTCATTCATCTCTTAATTCATACACTACCTACCCCTTTCATTATTTTACTATTTCCTCTACCTACCCTCTAATCTTAGCCGACCTCTCTTTTTACACCTCTCAATCTTAACCCTCCATTTCTTATTGTGTCTTCTATTTAAGGAGATGCTTTCTTCATTGTCAAACCCTAATGACTAATGACTGATTTTGGAGTACTTGGCTACACTATGATCCTACTTGCAACCACATTCCGTTCTTTGTTGAGCTCTTGTGCATATAAAAATCTAAGAGCAAATATATCAAGCAAGATCAATGGAGATAGGAAGAATGGAGATCAAAACCCTATTGGACATGTGATGGTATAATCTTTGTGATTTCATTTGATTTGCATTGTCTTAGGTAATCTTCATATGTTATGGTGGATCTTTGTTCATTGTTAGGCTAGGGTTTGGTGGTTGAATTCATTATAGCCTTTCAATTTTGTTATTATTGTTATCCATTTTCACCATATACACTTAGTTTTCTCCCAAAAATTTAACCCATGCTTTTTGAGTCTCCTTTATTATTTTATTTACTCTCCCTAGCATTAGACTAGTTATCCTATGCTTACTATTGAAAACTTTTCTATTTGCCACCTCAAGTGTCTTTTCCATTTCATCCAGAGCTATAGTAACATAGATAGATAATAACTCTTGAATTTTAATGTGTTTATCCTCTTGCATAGCTGACAATCTTCTAGTATCTAACATGTTATATAACTCAGCCGGTATTTGATTTTCTATCTCAATTTAGGCTTTCTTATAAATATCCAAGTATAATAGGACTGCTTCCTCTACCTCTCTTTGTTCATCATCCTCTAAGTTTTCATAATAAAATTGAACATTCTTCAACATGCCATCTTTAGTGATTTCATCTACTATTTTTGCATAATTTTTAGGTGGTATGATAATCACATTACTAGTTTCAAGTGCTAAGTCGATGTCACTCTTCTTCTTCCTGTTGGTAGTACCAGATGTAGCTGCAGGTGTAGCTTTAGGTGCTTGCTTATGTGATGGTAGCTTGATTGTGACCTTCCTAACCGGTTGCTTCTTTTCTTTTGCCTTTGTTTTCTTCGGTTTCTTCCTAACAACCCTCTTCAATGCTAATAGTGTGTCATCCTCTAATTCTGATTCTGCAGTAATATGCTCAATATGAACTTCTGGATCCTTCCTCTTTCTACCTTTCTCCAGGACAACATCAATTAGTGCTTTAATGTCCTTTGAGACCTTCTGTACAAGCTTGCTTTCTTTTCCTTCCCATTTCTCTCTTTTCTTCTGGTTGAACTCTGTTTCAACCTCTTGATTTTTCTAGTGTTTAGTACCAGAGGGCTTCTTTGCCTCATCAATTTGTGCATCAATCAACATTTTTGTGTAGGCATCAAAAATCTATCCATCCACCTCATAGCCCATTTCTTCAATTCAGATCCTTTCGGGCTTAACTGCTTCCATGAGCGTCTCATCCTTCTTTACCATAAAGCATATGTCAGTAGAATATTTTTCTACAATATGCTCAGGTACCCTTACCCTAGACCTCATAGATTTTTGAAATTCCTTAAAATATCCCCATACCTTATCATCTCTCTAGCTTCCTAATGTAGAAATTGTTTGTTTCAATTGTCTCCCTACTAGAATGTCAAAATCCCATTGTCTCTTACCAAAACCGAGTGTATCATTCAGGAAATATAACATCAGGTAGGCTAACAAGTTCCCATAATGAAATGTACCCTTATTTTCACCCTTAGTCTTTTCTAAATTTATCAATAGCTCATCAAGAATCCAACCACATAGATCTAATTTCACATTTTCTCTCATCATTTTGTATGCAACCAAAATGCATGAACTGGAAACAAAATTCAGTCAGTTTGACTGAGTTACCTTATATCCGATGATCATGCTGCCAAATTTGATGTCCATTTCAGTGATAGTGCTTACTTTCATGGATATTTTTTTAGATGTCGCGCTAGTGATCTTCCTCACAAAATCATTTGAAACCTTCTTGTTTGGATGTTGCCCAACCGATGGCAAACTACTGGTTGCCCGGATGGCCTCCTTAGTGATTTTGTAAGGTCTGTTCAGCCATATAAATTCCCCATGTACTCTGCTCGGTATATATCTGATTATCTCATCCTCAAACTCTGGAATATCCAGAATGTTTGTAAACCCTAGGTCTTCAATATGTTTATATGTTGGTTTGATCTTTCCAAATTCTCCCATTAGCTCACTCATATACATTCCCTTAATTTCTGAAGTTCCCAAGTCCTCGATATGGCAATGAATATATGTCATAACATCCTCTACATACACAACTCTCTCTGACACATGAGAAAATTCTCCAACCAAATCTTCTAGGGTAGCCACTATTAGGAAACTCACAGATACTGAGAGGGGGGGGGGTGAATCAGTATCTAACCAGTAATTAGAATTTATCAACTTAAAACATGCAAAACATATTATAACAGTGTACCGGTATGCAAGAAATAATGAAATAAATAGAATTAAAAACATCCACATGAAAAGCACACCATAACACAAGGATTTAACGAGGAAACCTGGTGTGGGAAAAACCTCGGTGGGATTTGTGACCCACAATATCCACTTACTGGCCAATAAGAGAATATTACTTACAAAAGGGGGCCTGCACATGCAGGAAGGCCAACTACTTAGAGCTCACTGCTCAATGGGACGTCTCACTAACTTACAATGTGGATTATACAAATCCAATATCTTGTACTACTTTACAATAGCATCTATAATGCCTGATCCAGTATCGGTTTCTGCTCTGTTCTTTACATAAAACCTTTAACCTATATTTCGCATAGTAGGTTTGCCTAATGTCTTCCTTTTTCGCCTTACATAACTTACTTACAAAATGTCTACAATGATCTCTTTATATATAAGAGTCATTTTACAACTTGCCAAGTTGGCTTACAAGGTTTTTACAATAATAAACAAAATGTAATATAACAAAAATCATGTCGGCCTCTGTGCCGGTATGCTTCCTTTCTCTGTGCCAGTGTAGAGTGTGATCTATTGATGCCAGTGAACTATCTTGCCAGTGTAATGCCTTGCCGGTGCCATAGGATTGTAAGGTTGCCATCAATGACAAAACCTTCAATCACATACAATGTCTCATTGGAGTGTGCATATGCCAACAATCTCCCCCTTTGGCATTGATGGCAACACTCATGAGAAATTTCAAAAGTGTATTAAAAAATGTGAAGTCCAAAAATGTTACCAAAAATGTGTGCTCCCCCTGAGCATATGATTCCTGTGATATTTAAATTTTCTCATACCACTACTCCCCCTTTGGCATCAATCAAAAAGGGTGTCAAGATGTCAGTAGAGTTTGTAGTTTCAACCTTGTAACTGGGTAGTTACAATTTGAAATAGATCTACCAAAATCAAGTTTATACTCTCCATAAGCTTTTTACTATCTCTTATTGTTGTCTCTGTTCTTTTAGTTGTACCGGTGAGGTGCTGCAAATGCTCTGCCGGTGTTTTCTGTCCCTGTATCAATGCCTCAAATATTTCCTTTCGCAATGATGCTAGATAGTCCAATCTTGGAATCACTTTTAATCTCAGATGCTTTGCCTTATTCACTATTCTCTCCTTTTCTCTTTCTAATTTAAGTAGCTCTTCCTCAAAATTTGTTATCCTTTGCTCAAAAACTGATAATGTATCAGGTGAGTTAACAAAATTATTAGCAAGTTTATTCATTTCATCCTTTACCCTGCTTATTTTCTTATCTATGTCTACAGTCAAAATTTTTGTCTTACAAGTGTCTTTGTACAAAGTTTTGTACTCTTTCAATAAGTTACACAGTTCCGGTAGAAGTGTGTCAAAATCCCTAGTACACTTCTTTAATTGATCTTCAAAGAATTTTTGCTTTTCAATTTCTACTTTGTCCTTCAATGTCTCTTCCTTTATTTTCTCAATGTTCTCTGTGATATATTTACACAAAGTATCAAGTTGTCCTAAAGAATCTTTATTGTCTATATTACAGTTAGGAGAAATTACCTTCAAAATTGGGATTGTATCATCTATAGCTTTGTAAGCCTGTGAACTACAATCTGTTATCCTTTTGATTGAATCCAAAAGCACTTCAGTTACATTTGTTGGTTTGTGGCCTACTGAGAAGGAACCAACATTCTGAATTCCACTGGTGGAAGAAGTAACCAAGCTTGTTGTGACCTCTAGTAGGTCTATTTGTTTTTGGATTTCTTTAAGCAATGGTTTGTGTACTTCTCCAGTTGTCGGTCACACTATTTCCTCATGAACCTATTCTTGTTTCTGTTGCTTTTCTTATTGCATTGTCTCAGTCTGAGATTCTTCCTGTTGTTCTTTATCATCTGCTGGTTTCTCCTGTGTTTTACAGTTTGCTTAGCTACCGGTGGCTTACTAGCCATTTTAGTCTTACCAGTTGTATCTTTGTCTACCACAATGTTGATCTTTTGTGTATCAACATCTACTATGTATAAGACTTCAGGATTAGGATTGACATCGTCTACTTCCATACTTTCAACTGTCGGTTGATCTTCTGTAGTTGCTACCGGTGATGTAAAAGAAGGTGGGGATAAGTTGTCTTTTACTTTAATACTCAGAGGTCCACCAACCTTTCCTTTTCCCTTGCCTCTTTCTTTCTGATATACCTTTATTGGTTTGGGGTTCTAGTATTTGTCCTATTTTTCTTTTTCAACTAGGAATATATCCCATGCATTTTCTGTTTCTTCAGTCACCTCATTGACTCTTCCAACCATTAATGCAATGTGCTGATGTGCAGTAGAGAATACTGACCGGTTGGCTTCAACAATTAAATCATCAACTTCTTTAGGTGAGTTCACTAGGTACACAACAAGTAGCTTTTCTATCTTGATTTTCTTGTCAAGTTCTATTACTACTTGTCTCCTTGCTTCCAGTCTTTTGAACAGTTCATCTGGTACTTCATCTACAACTTCCATCAAAATTTTCTTATACATGTCCATATGCAATATAACACTATTTTCTACTTGTTCTTTTTCATCTGCTGTTAGAGTGTCATACAGTTTCTCTATATTATTCAATTTCCCTTGCTCTATAATTTCATTCAATAGTATATCAAGAGGAGCCAGGTTTTGTTTTGTTCTCTTCTTCGTCTTGGGTGTCAGTTTCTTCTTTGGTGTAGTCTTCTTAACCGGTGATCTTACTACTTGTTGTTTCTGTCTTGTCCTCTTAGGTGAGGGTGTGGTTGCCATTGAGGGATCTCTTTTCCTTACAACTCTTTTGAAAGCTATGGGCATGTCACTCTCTGAAGAAGTGCCTATCGGTGATAGATGAGTCTCAGGCTATAGAGTTCCTAGCTCATCCTCAGTGATACTAGTTTGTTTTAACACATCTTCTTTAATAGCCTTTGCCTGTCTAGAGCCTCTTCTCACAACTGCCTCAACCTTTTTCACTCTCTTCTTAGATTGTATTTATTTTTCTATAGTCTCAGCACTACCAAATACTTCTTCCTTTGGTTCGTTTGGTGCTTCCAGAAGTGCTTTAGCATAAGTCTCAATTATATGATCATCTATTTCGTAGCCCATCTCTGTTACCCAGATTGTTCTTGGGATGACTGCTTTCATCTAGATTTCATCATTTTTTATTAGAAAACATATTTCATCCTTATATTTGTCAACAATCTTTTGTGATAATGTGATTCTCTTCTTCATTTTGGCCTTAAGTGCTTGAAAGAAATCATGGATATTGTTTTCCTTATCTTCTCCGATATTGTTGAATAATTCTATTAGTTGTTTGCCTACCGGTATATCAAATCCAAGTTCTTTGTAACCTATATCGGGAAATTGTTTGGTTATATGTAACATCAAACATACTAGCAGATTTCCAAACCTAAAAGTTCCTTTCTTATCCTTCTTAATCTTTCCTAGGTTGTCAATTAACTCATCCTTCAACCACTCACATATATCAATCTTCACATTGTCTGTAACCATATCATAAGCACTCTTAATGCATAAACTTGAAACTAAATTGAGTCTATTTGCATGAGTAGCTTTATACCCTAAAATCATGCTAACAAATCTCACATTTATATCTATTACATCACTTACCCTCAAGGACCTTCTGTCGGATGTTGCACTAGTTAGGTTCATAACTAGGTCATTGGAGACCTTCTTAGTTTTGTCTGGCTTTTTACCCGTGGTCGGTAACCCTGCGACAACTTTCACATCTTCCTTGGTGATTTTGTGAATTGCATCTAACCAGAAAAATTCACCATGTACCCTGCTTAAGACTATCCTAATCACATCCTTGGGAAATTCAGGAATGCAGAGGATTTCAGTAAATCCTAGGGTTTCAATGATTTTATGTTCCGGTTTGCTGTGATCCTGTGTGTTTGCAGTACCAGAGATTTCACCAACTTCAAAGCCAATTCCAGAAGTGTCACCTTTAGGTTTTTGATTCTTTAGTAAGTTACCAAGTTCCTCTAAGCTTTTCTTGAATTTTTCTTTATGTTGATTTGCAATTTCTAGTTCTCTTTCTAAGACTTCTTTCTGTCTCATCAATTCATTGGAGTCATTCTGAGTGTGCATCAGATCTGTCTTTAATAGATCATTTTCATAGCTAAGTCTTGTGTTCTCATTTGCTGCCTCACTTAGTCTTTTGGTCAATTCTTCTTCATTCTTCTTGCTATCTTCAATCTCTTTACAAAATCTCATAGTCATATCCAACATCTCATTCTTTGTAGTTATGTTCTCCAGTTTCAGCTTACTTAACATATCATTAAGTGATTCCTTTTCATCATTCTCATTTTGCATCTTTTCACAAAGTTCTCTCCTCTTATTTCTTGCAATAGTAAGATTCTCTTGAAGTGCCTGAATGATATCCTAAGTTGCTTTTAGATCATCTTCTAGTTTGATATTTCTCAATTTTTCTGTATCAAAGTCTGAGAGAGCTGCTTCAAGTTGCTTCATCAGATTTTCCATCTTTACTGGTGTCAAGATCTTCCTCAAGCTGTTAGGCTTCTGAAAATAGAGGACCAGGCTCTGATACCAATTGTTAGGAAATTCACAGATACTGAGAGGGGGGGGGGGGGGGGGGGGGTGAATCAGTATCTAACCGGTAATTAGAATTTCTCAACTTAAAACATGCAAAACATATTATAATAGTGTACCGGTATGCAAGAAATAATAAAATAAACAGAATTAAAAATATCCACATGAAAAGCACACCATAACACAAGGATTTAACGAGGAAACCCGGTGTGGGAAAAACCTCGGTGGGATTTGTGACCCACAATATCCACTTACTGGCCAATAAGAGAATATTACTTACAATATCCACTTACTGGCACATGTAGGAAGGCCAACTGCCTAGAGCTCATTGCTCAATGGGAAGTCTCATTGACTTACAATGTGGATTATACAAATCCAATATCTTGTACTGCTTTACAATAGCATCTATAATGCTTGATCCAGTACCGGTTTCTACTCTGTTCTTTACATAAAACCTTTAACCTATATTTTACATAGTAGGTCTGCCTAATGTCTTCCTTTTTTGCCTTATATCATTTACTTACAAAATGTCTACAATGATCTCTTTATATATAAGAGTCATTTTACAACTTGCCAAGTCAGCTTACAAGGTTTTTACAATAATAAACAAAATGTAATATAACAAAAATCATGTCAGCCTCTGTGCTGGTATGCTTCCTTTCTCTATGCTGGTGTAGAGTGTGATCTGTTGATGCCAATGAACTCTCTTGTCGGTGTAATGCCTTGCCAGTGTAATGCCTTGTCGGTGCCATAGGATTGTAAGGTTGCCATCAATGACAAAACCTTCAATCACATACAATGTCTCATTGGAGTGTGCATATGCCAACAACCACATGTGGATACCGCTTGAAAATTGGCTTGGGGTGGTCCTTGACCTATACTACAGTTGGGTTTGCAAAAAAAATAAGAATAGAAGATGATCCTCCTTCCATGTTTAAAGAAAAATACCTTTTGATCGCTCTCAGTGAAAACCTTCAATAAATTCTTCCAAACGCCAGTGAAATTTCTCAAGAAGAAATATGATTGCTCTAAATTGCCTTTGATCGCACTTCGTCACTCTGAATCATTCTGAAATTGCTTTGAATGCAAGGTGATTAACAATGAAGTGTATTCAACCTTTTAACCTTAAAAAAAAACCTAATCTTTTATTGACATAAATGACTACTGGTGAAAGATACCTGATCTCGCTCAGAACATATCCATGTTGGATAATCCTCTACAATATCTAGAACAACTTCCAGAACCTCTTCTTGGGGAATATGCATCATCTTCATGAATTTTTCCTACCCCTAAGGCATTTGCCTCAGATACCTGATGAGCTTTCTATCGGTGCAAGAGCAACCTCTTCTGTCAGATAAGTAACTGGGACATTCTCATCTGATGATTGTTCTTCAGTCTTCCTTACCCATCTTCGAGTATGATCTTGCTGAATTTCACTAACCTTCTCTTTTCCTTTCTCATTTTATCCTCCATTGCTAATCGATGGATTTCTTCTTCTACAGAACTTAGCAATATGTCCAACTTCATTACATACATAACATGTAACATTGTTCTTTTGAATTGCTTTGCTTAAACTGGTGAAATTTCTTGACCTGCACTGACTAGCCATATGTCCAAAGTTTCCACATGCATGGCATTTTACATTCATTCTGCAATCTTCTATCTTATGAACAAACTTATTGTATTTAGAACATTTAGGAGTAGAATCAGGGTTCTAATTTTCTCTATTTCTACATTGCCTAGCCATGTGACCAAATCTATTGCAAACAAAACATCTACCATTGAATTTATAAGCATTGAATTGTCTTACCGGTACCTTATGGCTTTGTTCTTTATTAGCAATACCAGAACTCTATGCTTGCTCAAATCCAAGTCCACTGGAATCTCCAATCCGCCTCTGTCTCTTCAATAACTCATCAAGTTGTGTTGAGCTAATCTTGAATTTTTCTTTGTACTCCCTTGCCGTAGTTAAATATTCTCTTAGTATTATCATTTGTCTCTCAAGTTTGTCATGCCCAAACTTTTGGGCATGAACGGAATAATTTTTTTTTTTAAAACATAACCTAATAACACTAAATTTGCCAATATGAAACACAATAACAAGTTTTGTCTTAACTATGTTTGAGTTAACTCTAACCACTAACTTAAGTAAGCAAAAAATAATTTAAATTAAATGTGGAATATTAACTCTCCAAAAGAATTATAATTATCTCATTAATTAATTAAATAGTAAATTCATTTAAGCAAAAACCTCTAAATTAATTGACAAGAGATATTATTAATCTCAATTAATCTTTTAACCATTGTAGGAATTAATTAAATCAACTCTAGCAATTGGATCATTTTAAATTCCATGATTTATTTTAACAATAATTATAATGTGTTTAAAATTCGACTAAAGGACTAAATAAATTCATAATAAAAATTGCCCTATAAAGTTTAATCTTGGCAAGCCTAAATTTAGGTGGACTACAATAATCCCCCTATAGCCAAAATAACTTACAAAGCCATTAAAAATTTCTTAAAAGATTAAACTCCAAAATAATTAGAATTTAAAACATCATATTCAATGTTTATATAATCGTTTATAAAATATGAATGTTTAAAAAAACTAATTAAATTAAAGTTGAATTTATACATTCATATTTTTAACTATATATATATATATATATATATATATATATATATTTTCATTAAGCACATATATATTTGTATATGTGGATATTTATTTTCTAAACAAATTTTATTATAAAAATACCCCATGTGCCCTAACTAAAATGTTATAAAATTACCCCCCACCCACAACCCTATTTTTCTCTTCCATCTTATTGTCTTGCCCTAACCCTATTTTTGGGCTAGGGCTTAACTATGATATTTTTTTTTTTGTGTGTGTGTGGGGTGTGTGTATGTGTGTGTGTGTGTTGTTTTTGCAGGGCAAGGGAGGCAGTGGCCATGGTTGTCAGCAGTGGCCATGGAGGGAGGAGTAGAGGAGCGGAGGAGGGTTGAATGGGTGTCGGGCGGGGGCATCCCCGAATGCCACTGTGTTTCCCCATAGTGGCGGCCGGGCGCCACCCACTGTGGGTAAATATAGTGGCGGCCGGGTGCCTTTCCACTATGGTTACCCACAATGGGAAGCCTCGTGCCGACCACTGTGGTTGCCCACAATGGCGGCCCCCGTGCCGTCCACTGTGGGTAACCACAGTGGTGGCTCGAGCCGTGCCGACCACTATGTGCTTACATAGTGGTTCGCCCTTCCCCGAAACCCTCGATATTGTTTTTTTAAATATTTTAAGAAAATTCCTTCTTTTGTTTTGTAAAATATATATATATAATCTATCATTGGTTAAATCATGGGTAGGTTTAATAAGGTTTTTTTTTAATAGATAAATATTGTTATTTTTTTTTTTAAACTTGCAAGAAATTAATAAAATAAATGGCAGCATAGCACTAGACAAAATTTTTTATTTCTTCTTTTAAATCTAGGCATAAATCTATAGTGCAAATACTAGATTTTAATTCTGCAATAAATAAAGGAGAAAATGACAGAATTAATTAAACTATATTCAGCAACTACATTAGTCTAGAATCATTTAAATTAACTTTAGAGATAGACAAATTAAATCTTTTTAACCATAATCTGTAAAAGAATAGATATGCTTACTTTTCCATTATTTCAATATGCATCAGGAAATAAACTGAACTTTTATTTTCAGAAATAACATGAATACAACAAATATTATTTCAATAACTATAGGAACTTAATCCAAAGATAAACATTTTTTTGTTTTTCAATAATAACTTAATAGAATAATACATTCCTTTAAAGCATATTTAGAATGCAATGTAGTCAACATTACAAATGGGTGAGATACCCAACTAGTCTCTCATTTCTATCAAATGAGGACTTTAAATAAAATAAATACATTTCCTTTTCAAAATAATTACAACCTATAGCTTTTCTTTTACATTGCTGCAACTAAAATATAATATCCCATTTCTTATTCTATTTCTGCAAATCAAGTACAAACAACAACTCCTAGCTTGCCTTTTTTCTTTTCTTTCCAAGCAGCCTACAAATAAATCCCAAGGCTATGACCATGGAGAGCTCACCTCCCAGCCTAGGCTTGCTAGAAGCCACCCCCGTGCTTGGAGAACCAAGCCCTAGACAGGTTACATTTAGGCAAACGCAACAAGCAAGGGAAAAACATACAACAAACACTTTCCCAACCAAGGCTACACTTCATCACAAAATGTGATGTTTTTACATGGGTGGAAGTGGACCAAATACCCAAAGGAGACTGCAAGAATGGTAGATCACAAAGCCATCTCATGGCAAACAAAGATATATCATAAGCTCATTAACCCCACATCCTTATGCCCCCCAAGGCATTCATGCCATACTTTCTCTCCTTATGACCCCCAAATGCATAAACAAGGCCATGCAACAAGGGTTAAATATACTACCCTTGAGATCACTCTCATAACGAGAGCCTCTCACTCGAGGGCTGTCAAACTCCTTCCACCCACAAGGCCATCCTACTCTCCCAAGAGTAGAAGGCCTTGGTTACTCCCAAATCACAAGAAAATGCATAAAAGAAATAACAGATAGGTCACATAATAAATTCACAAAGGAAAATACAAGAAAAACTACTTTTACATACAAACAATCTTTCCAACATAAACATGCAACATGAAAGGGAGAAGATGAACCAACCTTCAATCTACCCAAAGGTTTGCTAGAACTAGTTTGAGGATGAGCAACCCAATTCCACAATCCTTTCTTCTACACTTCGCCAAATTTCTATCCAAAAACTATTCTTTTCAAAATTGCATGATCTCCAAAAAAATGGAGAGTGGGTGATTACCCACAAAATCTCTAATCCTTGCCTAAAAAGGCCTCAGTGAGAGTTCTCATAGGTTTCTAAAACTGAAAAAGGAAAAAGTAAAAGCAAGTGGGAAAAAGAATCTCACATCAAAAAGGAAGGTTATCTAACCTAGATGGAACCTTCTAAATTGAATTTTCGCTCACCTTAGGAAACCCACTTGTTGAGGTGACTAAACAGTCACATGGGAGTAGTCACATGCCTAAAAATACTCCTAACCCATAGGTATACCTTATGGACTTTAGGAAACACCTCTAAACTACCCCTAGGAGTCCATTTGACCCCTTAGAAACCCATATGAAGTTAACTTTCTATTCAAACCTGAGTTGACCACTCCAAAGACTCTCTACCCAAGGAAAATTTGGGACCACATTCAAATGTTTGAAAAGGCTATGGTTAAAACAACTCCCTCCAAGAGACAAGTCAAAAATCAAGACACAAATTAGCACATGTGTCAAGCGACACAATAGAATACATAACAAAATTACACATGGAATTTGTCTCTTGTTGGATTTACACAAATTAATAAATTCAATTTAACACACATGCAACATTTACTTTCACAAATAAAATAAGATACATATGGGGTGTTGTCTCTCCAAATAGACAACCCCTAGTTTTACGAACGTACATAGGTCTAGGTTTGGTTCTCCATAGTATTTCCATGGTCACATGGATAATTTTCTTGCGCAACTCAATTACACATTTAGTACTTCCAAATAACCTCATAAAATATTAAACACATGAATAAGAATACACATCAAACACTCTGCATACAATTGACATTAAACAATTCAATATCTCATATATCTAAATAAATCCACATAAGTAATTATCATAATCCTCATAATTTTGATCCATACATAAGACATGCATTCTATTTTTATCATCATAGTAAAGTCTTGCAAATCCAATAATGACATAAATCATCACAAAGTTATCCTATTCTAGAATCATATAGAGTTCTATATCAATAATGCATAGAAGTGAAGCATCAATATACATCAATGTTATCCAAATCATGGAATCATATAAGTTCTAAATCCATAATGCATAAAAATAAAGCATCCATAATAGTCTCAACATGAAAATCACTAAAATGCTAGGATGAGTCGGGGTAGGGCCTCACAAAGTTCTTGTTCATTACTCTGGGATTGTACTAAATCAGTTCTCAACATATCATTTTCATGAACCAACCTACCACATTCTTTAAATTTGCTCTTTAGGGATACATCAATATTTTCTTCCTTCTTTCTATCCTCAATCTTCTTAGACATCCTCATAGTTATAACTTGCATCTCATTTTTCATAACCCTATTTTCCTGACTTAATTTTTGACATTGTTCCTTAAGTGCATCTCTCTCTTCATCATCCTGACTTTGCAATAGTTCCTTTCTCCTAGCTTGAACAAATGATAGCCTCTCTTGTAGGAAAAGAATTAATTCCTTAGCAGAATTCAATTCATCTTGTAGCTTTAAGTTCTTCAACCTTTCAACATCATAATCTTCAAGTGCCATCTCAAGTTGCTTCTCTAAAGCCATATTCATGTATTCCGGTTTGAGGATCTTCGTCAAGCTATTAAACTTCCTCTGAGGCACAAGGCTCTGATACTAATTGTTGGAAACCAATAACACTGAGAGGGAGGGGGGGGGGGTTTGAATCAGTGTTATATCGAAATAGTAAATTTTAGCCTTATTAAAATAGACATACACCAATCGGTATACCGGTACATACAAAATTGAAAGAAGTAAAGAAACTAATAAGCCAAACACATAAATGAGAATCATAACACAAATTTATATGTGGAAAACCTGAAAGAGGAAAAACCATGGTGGAATTTGTGACCCACAATATCAATCAACTAGCCATATGAAGAGATATTACAAAATATGAGGGGCCTGCACTTGCAAGAAGGCTTACAGCCTAGAGCACACTACTCAATCACAATAGGAGCCTCAATGACTACATAAAATTCTAGACTACAATCTGAAGAAGTGATAACTACTAAGATAGCATCTTCTATGCCGGAATACAGTTTCGGTTTGAATCCCTAAACCCTTTACCGGAATAACCCTAACAATAATTTCCTCACATACATAATATCTCTGAATTAATTCACATCATATTACATTCGCATATCCATAATCCATAATATCTCTCTCATGTATATATATCAAGAATGATCTACCAAACTATCATATATACCCTATACAACTTTTATGCCTTATGCCGGATTACAAAGATATATACAATATCAAATTACATGTCGACCAGATAACATAAATGCATAATCATTAAAATCATCGATGCTGGATCCAAGATATGTCAACCTCCAATACTGATAAGCTTTACTATACTATGTCGACCTGCATTGCTAGTGACCAAATAAATCTTTCTCTCCTGCCGATGCCGGTGTCGGTGTCGATGCTAGTGCCGGTGTAGAATCTGTGAAGTGTATGTCGATACACCATAGAACCAAAACACAAAATCATGTTGCCATCAATGACAACATAGTGAAACCAACTAGTAGAGTGTCAATTGCCAATAGTCATACACCCTTGAGTTAGCATAGATTGGATAGAGTACTCCTTGGTTCAAAGATGTTGCAGGACATGGAGGAGCAGGTAAGATGCATCAGAGAGCATTTGGCAGTAGCACAAGATAGACCGAAGAAATATGCAAATGCTCACCAAGTGCACAGGCAGTTTGTGGTTGGAGATAAGGTATTTTTGAGAGTGCGTCCGCAAAAGAGTCCTATTCATTATGGAAAAGGCTCTAAGTGGTGCCTCGATTTGTAGGACCTTTTGAGATTTTGGAGCGAATTGGTCCTATAGTGCATGACCTTGCCTTGCCACCCAACTTCTCTCATATCCATGATGTGTTCCATGTGTCTGTATTGAGACTTTATCATCTTGATATATCACATGTATTGGATTGGCATTCATTGCAGTTCGAGGATGGGCGGCTTTCTCTGGAGCTCATGTGTATTCTTCAGCATCAATGGTTGACCCTCAGTGGTTGAGACATAAAGAAGGTAAAGGTCCAGTGGGACCCAAGTGATGATTCTTCAACAACATGGAAGGATGCTATGCGAATGAGAGAGTTGTATCCCTATCTGTTCTCGGGCTTCCAGAAGTAAGCCTAGGAAAAGGGGGGAGGATGCAGTGTCTCTCCTAGACTCATAATTTGATTTATGCTATGATATACTATTTAGACATTTGGATGATGTTTTGGTGATTACTTATGACTCTATTTCTATTTAGATGATTCTGATGATGCTAGATACCTTATATGGACATATGCTATTGATGATTCTAGATGATTCATGTGATTGATGATACATTCTAGATTACTTGATGGATGGATTTACATTGGATGAATTATATGCACTAGATACTCCTATGTGGATTATATGATTTATGATGTCGAGACGATTCTAACCCCTATTTTGTGATTATGGTATTATGTGATGTGTTGATGTTGTATTGTGCAACTGTCTTCATGAAAGGGATGATGCCTTATCACTCATTATGAGCATGATAAGGTGTTGTGATTCTTTTTTTCACTTGCCTATTTACCATGATGTATATAAGTTGTATATGTATCGTATTGTGTTGTGGTGGTGATTGCAGGATTGCAGGTATAGGACACCGACTCCACCTGGTCTCACAGGTCTGAGCATGTCCTATCCCAATGGCAAGTTGTTGGAGATGACATGAGTTTCCCTCACTCACTCTAGGCTTAGTTGTTCACCTTGTCAGTTGTGTTGTGGTGTAAGTTGGTGGCTAGTCTTCTATTGATGTTCCCTTTTCATCGAGCTGCTTGGGTATGTGAGTGTATGTTTATTATTTAATTAATTAATGGGATAATATGATTTATTAATGTTTAAATTCATTTATCCTATAGTATGTCTATTGTTTATTTATTTTAATTATTTGATGATAATTTAAGTAATGAGATTTGTATTTATTTAATTGAGGTCAATTTAATTTATTTGATTTATTTAATTTATTGTTTAAATGGTTTATTTATTATTTATTTATGAATTTTTTTATTGATTTATTTAATTATTAATTCACTATAGAAGATTAATTTATTTTATTTAATATAGTTGTATTATCTATCTATTATTTTATTATTGATGTGTTATTTAATTTGACTATTTAACTATTTATCATTGATTAATAATTTTTTTGTAATTATATTGTTACATTAGTACTGTTTGTATAAACATGTATAATATAAAGTTTATCTACCTTGGTGTCTGATTGGTTAATTTTGAATGGTTAAGTAAATAATATTTATAAATAATATTTTCCAAGAATTTTGTAATGTTAGGTATGGTATATTGTTTCTCCAAATTTTCTAATTGGTCAGAATTTTTCTATAGTTTGAGGTTTGATTTTTATTTATTGAGCATTTTGTGAATGCTGTCAGGTTACAATCTGGAAGAAGTTTGATTTGCATTTGGAATTGGATTGGGAGCTTGGATTGTTGGATTTTCTCTTCATCAAATCTACCTTCATTTGGATTGCGATTTCCAAATTGGCTTCTTCAACTTTCACAATTTTGGTTTTCAAAAAGATCGTTTCTCTATGTTTGGATTGTGCCCATGAAAGATTACTTGTTTGGTGTTTGGGAGAAATAATATTGCAAATAAGAAATGGGGTAGTGAAATAGATGTCTACTTTGTTATAATCTAGGAAAAATGATTTCACTGTGTTCTTGTATTGTCGATAGTTTTCTAGAAATGTCTCTAAGAGCTTTCTAAATATTTGATTTATGTAATGTATTTCTATGAGTCCTTATTTTCAGTCCAGAGGTGTGTAATATGATTTGTTATTATTTATTTAGAGATTGGGATTGGTTATATGTGTTACCTTTGTTCCGCTTGATTTCATTTTTGATAATTGTCGTGAGAGGCTCTGTACAAACTGTAAATTTTCATGATTGATTGATGCTTTGATTTGGAGTCAATTGATAATGTATTTTGGTTTTTATACAACCCCTTATGATTTTTAGGAGTGATTGTATTCCTAGAATGAGAATTCATTTGCTTGATCTGAGTATTTCTCTCTCTGTGTTGCCGGAGATTTTCTGTGACATTTTGAGTGGAGTTTTAGTCTTGAAAACAATTAATGGATTAAATATCCTCTTTATTTTTGAGTATTGAATGTTATTAAATCTTTCTGGAAGGTCTTAGATTCCAAATTTTATGCCTTAGTGGTTTTCTGGGTCATCCAGAAGCGTTCTCCTTCTGTTCTAAGTTTTCTAGCTTTCTGTATCATATGCGCCACATATTTTATCATATGCACCATATAATTTATCATATGCATCACAAAATTTATCATATGTGCCATGGAACTCATCAAATGTTCCATTATATGTATCAAATGTGTGAGTCTATGCTAATTTGTAGTTTTTAGGGTTTTCTTCATCTAGGTTTTGTTGGTTTGATTTTGGAGTCCTTCCAGAGGCTGTGTATGATTGACTTGAGGTTCTCAATGATGTTTATGTTGGCTGAGTTTTCCATTGCATCAAAATACTGATTTGTCAATGCCCGATACAAATTGCAGAGATGGATCACACGGGAGGTTGTTAGTCCCTTGTCATGAATCCCGAGAGGAGCATTACCCATTTTGCCAGCAATCTTTCCCTCAATGTTACTTAACGAGATTCAAATCCATGACCCAACACTCTGATACCATTTGTTGGCCTAGTTTGTAATTGCATCAAAAGATCGATTTGCCAAAGTCTAATACAAACTATAGAGATATGGATCACACGGAAGGCAGTTAGTCTCTTTTCACGAATCTCGAGGGGGGCACTGACCATTTTGCCAATAGTTTATGTTTTCATTTTTATGTTATCAATATTTTTTATGCTTCGTAAGTGGGTTTGTTCCCTACCTTTGAGGTGGTTTCATATGTGTTGCATTGCTCCAACAAGAGGGAGAATTCCTTGTTGTTGAGGAATTATATCATGGCTCTAGTGGGATGTGTTTTGCCTCACTATTGAGCACTTGAAATGGATTTGGATTTACTTATGGATTATGATCCTTCTTTGGCTCTTTGATTGTTATGTGTTGGTGAAGGCTCTTTCCATGTATGTGGCCTTATATATCCTACTATGTTCAGTTTATTCTCAGATTTGTTTTGGCCACTTTTGTTTCCCTTGTCAGCCTTCATTATGTGTTTATGATGTTATTGGATGTTGTTTTACCCTAAGGTCTTGGAATATGGTAGAGGGAGTAGGCTTTCATGTGATGACTGGTGTCATGTGAGATAAGTTGTTTAGCACCTAGACCGCCAAGGCACATTGAAATTTTTCTTGATCTTAACAAGTGATAACTTTATTAACTAAATTGATTGGGTTGGGATTCACTTAATAAGATAATAATAATAAATGGATTGAGGCCATTGAGATGGCAAGCTAATCTAATGTGATGCTCATTTTGTATGGCATAATTTTTTTTCTAAAATAGATATGAATGTTATTCTTTCAAATTTAGTTTTGTGACATCCATATCTAATATTTCCAATTGGTTTCATAACATTATCTTCAATATTTCATGTTTTATTAACTTTTTAAGTTGAGTTAACTATAATTTTGACATATGTTCATTTGGTTGATCATCACTTTTTATGTATGTATCCAAATTAAATTTTTTTTTTGGAAAGAGACTTCAATACCTAGTGCACATATATTTTTCAGATTTTTTTTCACTTGTTTACTATTTTTCCATAACTGTTGAACTCGGAAGTTGATGTTCGGTATGAAACCTATGTTTAGTTAATCTAAAATAAAAAACCATAGTAAAATCTTTATATATTAAAATAATAATCATTAGAAATCTTTCTTCGAGTACTACCATCATGCATTTGAGTTTGTCAAAATTCATCCATTTGAACCCCCAATTTGAGCTTTGAAGGCCGAAAATCTGCAGAAACCATGAGAGGTTTGGGGGGAGTCCATAACCAAGCATTTTTTATAGAACATATTTTCTATCAAAGGGAGTTCAATCAAACCCCCCTTCTATCGAACCCCCTAATACAAATTTTGTATTTTTAAGCTTTTTTGAGTTCAATCGGAAGTGGGTTTTGATCAAATGTGTTTTTTACATTCGATCGAAAGTGTGTTTTGATATAACATTGCTAAAATTGAGTTTTGGACAAAAGAGTCAATTTTTTTCATCCAAAAAAGTGTAACCCACTATTGTGGGTTCACCCTATTATGTCATGTTGTTCCCTTGGTTAGTAGGTGCCATCCTAGGCCTTGAGAGTGAGATGGATGTCATCTCCTAGCATAGGGGGTGGTTCCTTTGGTTCCATATGGTCAGGTGGTTTGATGCCTTCTTCCATTTGGATGTTCCTCATTGGTGATAGTGCACGTGGATATGGATTCTATCAATCATCATTATATGAGAAGACTTGTAGTTGATTTCTATGTACTGGTATCCATGATGGCATCATAATGTATATAAGATTATGTACTCTTGCTATTGTAATATCATGTAATTTAATGTTGTAGACTATGATTTGAAATGTAATAAGAGGATGTTACTCATATGGCTTATGTTATGTAACATATTTATGTATAGATTAAAGTGGATTTATTATAAGTAACCTAGATGGATTAGGAAAGCATAATGCTTATGGTTATAATTTCATGTACTTGCATATAATTAGTAATCTTGATGATATGCAAAGTGATTCTTAAGGAAATGATGTAGTGTTAATCATAGTAATAGTTGTGTATAGATTCATATTTTATTGTGTTGAATTAAATAATGTAATAATGGTAATTTAAGAACATTTGGTTGGTGTTATAAAATGGAAGTAGAGATTGAGGCATTATTCTTAAGTAGTGTCGTTGACATACCCTAGGGGAACAAAAGTGATGTTATCTTAATTTCCACTTGCGTAATATGATATGAGGTTTATGGTTAAGATGCTTTATGCATTCTTGTGACTTGTAAATGATGCATTCAATGTGTATATGATAGATAAATATAGTTGCACATGTTGTATAAATGTTTTAGAAAAAAAAATCTCTATTTATGGTTAGTATATGTATATTTCTCTAGGGTATTTTGCCTGGAATTACATTATCACAATGAGAGGTTTACCTCTTACCAAGCATATGATGGGGGATAATTTTTCCTTGGTGAAAACAATATGAAGAAGGTTGTTACTAAATGAAAGGTAAAATTATGTTTCAATGATGGAAGGGTAATAACTATTGATAATGTTTTGCATATTCCAGGACTTGCAAGAAATCTATTTTTTGTATCCAAGTTGAATGATTCTTGAGGGCATGCACCATTTGACAAGTTTGGTTGCAAGTTGGTAAGGGGGAGTTTGATGATAGCTAAAAGATCTCGAATAGGGACTTTATTTAGGCTTAGTGCCTCTACTTTTTGTAACTTTGCTAACATAACTAGAAATGAGAATACATATATGATGTGGCACCAAAGATTCAGTCACATTGGTGGAAAAGGTCGTACGACCATTCTAAATTTAAATTTTTCACCAAGTTTAAGGAATTTAAGGCGTTAGTGGAAAAGCGATCAAATAATAAGATGTGTTAAGAATTGACAATGAGGGTGAATATTGTAAGCATTTAGGTATTGTTAGACAAAAGACTACTCCTTACACTCCCCAACAAAATGCTTAGCAGAAAGAATGAATCGAACCATAATGGAAAGAGCCATGAGCATGTTGAGTGGTGCTAAATTTGATAGATGCCTTTGGATAGAAGTTGTTGGTGTTGGCAAATGACACTGTTCTGGAGACTCCAGTGAATATTGGTGCGTGATAGATTCTTAGGGGACTTAGTTTGTAGATCCTATATCTGGTATACATAAAATTGGTTTACCAGAAGTCATTCTATTCATAAGGCATAAGTTTGGATGGTGGAACTTAGTTACCGACAGAACATGAGATCATGGTGTACATCTTGGTTTCAGAAATGTATTTTTGGTAGCGGTGATCAAGACAACTGGTTTGAGGTTCGAGACAGATTATTTTGTGATCCTAATATCCAGTGGTGAATTTTGTACAAGTTTAGAGCTCTGGTATCCAATATTTTAGTTAGGGTAGAGCTATTTTGGAGTAACATGTGTTGCGGATTTGTTGGATGATTTCAGTGATCAATTTTGGATTTTTGGTGATTGGACCGACTTATGGGAAGCATTTTATCATCTTGTTTTGGTCCACATTTGGATTTGTGACCAGATTAATCCGACTTTGGTGGAACACGTTTCATGTTGCGTGTTATGCGAGTTTTGGAAGCCGAATTAGTAAATGATTCTTTTCGATGATGAAGATATATAAGATTGGTTTGGTTGATTGTTTCAATGTGTGTGGTGAATGAAGGAAGTCTGTATGAGTGATTTCAAAAGTTTGGTAAAGATTTTGTTGCTCTGATATGTGACAGAGTAGTGTTATAGAGTAGAATATCATAACACTTGCAGTAGACATTTTGACCCTAACCAGAACTGTATTTTGGCATAGTTAGATGCTTTTTTTCAGCTCATTACTCATTGTAATCATTTTGTATTAGCCTATAAGAAAGTGATCCTTCCTTCAGGTTATAGCCCTTTTGTAATTGAGTAGTGAGCTCTAGGAAATGAGCTTGAATGCAAGTGCATTCCACGTTTTGTAATATTGTTCCACTACTGGCCATAGTATAATAATATTATGGGTACTCAATCCCACTATAGTTTTTCCCTTTTTGGGTTTCCATATAAAAATATTGGTGTTATGGTTGTGTGGATTCTTGTTTTGTGTTGTTGCACTTTACTTTCTTTCTTATACATCTGGTGGTTAAACAATTAGAATATCAAGTTTAAAATTTGTAGAACACCGATTCACCCCCCCTCTCAGTGTTCATTGATTCCAAAAATTGGTATCAGAGCCTAATTCCTCCAAGGAAGCCTAACCACTTGAGGAAGGTCTGTGAGATTGAAGCAATGGATTTCAGTTTGCATAGACAACTTTGTGTGGCACTTGAGGATCTTGATGCAACAAGAAATGAAATAAGTTCCTTAAAAAGAAACTTGAGTGTAGCTAAAGACTTCATTAATGATCTGAAATATCAAGTCAACACTTCAAGAGATGAGGAAAGAATTGATGGACAAGCTAAAGGATAAATAGGAGCAAAGCATTGAAGAACAAAGAAAATCTAATGAATCTGAAAAGCTTGCTAGAGAGAATGTTGTATTGAAGAATGAGATGCAATCTGTTATGATGAAGATGACTAAGGAGATTGAAGACTAGAAGAAGAATGAAGAAAGTTTGACTCAATCATTGAAAAATAGATCAGATGAATGCTATAGTCTTACCTATGATAATGATCAGTTGAATCTTGATTTGATGCAATCAAGGAATGATGGACAAGAACTTGAAAGACAGATTGTTGCCTTAAGAGATGAACTTGCTACTGTAAATGAATACAAAGACAAATTTAATGCTAACTCAAGAAGGCTTGATGAGATGCTGAAAAATTAGAGACATGGAAAGGACACAAGAGGACTTGGATATGAGAAGGTATAATCCTTTGGTTCTAGACAAAGCAATGCAAAACCTAATCATTAGAAGAGCAAGAATCCTCCGGTAAGAGAACCTAATGCTTATAGATTCAATGTTAGATGTTTTACTTGCAATAAATTTGGTCATATGGAAAATCAATGTAGAAGTAGGATGAATAATGGAATAAATAATGTGAACAATGGTCCTACCTTAATTGGTCAGTGTTTCATATGCAAGAATTTTGGTCACAAGTCAAACATGTACAGAGTAGTAATGAATAATTTTTAGAACAAGAGATGTTATGCATGTGGGATGTTTGGACATATCTCTAACCAATGCATGATGAGACCAAATCAAATGAATTTCAGGCCTATGTAGATAAATGTTGTTTACCATGCATGCAACAAACAAGGTCACATTGCAAAATATTGTAGAAGAAAGAATAATGATTCTATAAACAAAGGAAAATCAGATGAGAAAGGAAAAGAAAAATTAGATGAAATCAAAGATCAACATAAGAAGATGTGGGTTAAAAAGGATGATTCCAATGTGCAAAATGGCTCCACACTTGAATCCGGTGATGGAACCTCATCTGGTAACTAGGTTTTTTTGGCCTCAGGAGGAGTTTTACATGCAGATTCATAGAACCCCCTCTTCAGTGATCCATAACCAATTCCAAAAGGTTGTAAAAGGTTAAAATCATGTATGTAAGTATTATCTAGAATATTTGATGGAGATTTGAGGCTCTGGTAAGCAATTTCATGAAAATCAAGGTAACCAGTTGAAGCATTTATTACAACATAGAATTAGGTTTTCAGAGGTTAAAAAGGCATTTCAAAGGTTTATTTTTCACAATGCGATCAAGAGAAAAGAAGAATAGTAGAGCGAAGGAGTTTTAGCAGCAAAATCCGAGATTGAAGCAATCAATCAACAATTTCTTGTACCCAATTGAGAATCAAAAGTTATTTTCTGTTTGAAGTTATCTTTTCGTATCCATATTTCAACATGGCATCTGCATCTACATTTGGTGTTGCGACCCCATTGGTAGTCAAAATTTATGAGAGGGTAAGGTCCGTGTTCAATAGACACTCATTCAAATCCACTAAGGATGATATGGAAGGTGTATTTTCTTCTATTCCGTATGGTGTTCTCCAGAATCAGGATATTAGGGCATACATTCATTGCAATGTTGAGAACCTTGGGAATGCAGACTTACTTTCTCTTTACACCAAGCACATGATAGATAGTCTGGGAAATTTGAATCCTGAATACAAGTCACTACAAGATAAGGGTTTCATCCAATTCATCCATTTCCCAATGTTTGACAAACCAAAATGGGTTTGATACATTTTGAGCCTAATCCATGACAAAATCATGTGGCTGGACCGACCTCATAAGATCACTAAGCAAGCCATTGAAGTAGTTACCTACTTGAAAGCAGCTGATGAGGTCCCTAGACTAAGGAAAGCACAAAAAACTATGATAACAAAGGTTACCCAATCTCAGTTTGACAACTAGTCGATGACAATCAATGACATCATAGAACACGATGTTAGATTTTTCTTGATGATAATTGGATACAAGATATATCAGTCAAGCAAGAATAATTCTATATTTGGTATTGCTATATTTGTGGCTTAAGAGATGTTGAAGGAAGACAAGAAGTATGACCTGTGCTCAGTGCTTCTCAGTGAATTATGTGTTCAAGTATGGTTCCTTGACTGTTTGCCTGGCATTGTATTTGTTGAATGAGATCCCCGGTATTGGGAAGATTTAGTGGGGTTATAATAAACTGGTGGCTGTTAAAATTAAGGAAGGATTGCAAGGACTAGGTAATATTGTTGTTCAAAAATCAACCTTGTGGGGATATTTCAAATCTTTTCAAGCTACAATGCATAATAGGGAGATGATACCTAAAGAAATTGTTGAGAAATATGAGAAAAATATCTGCTTCATAGTCGATAAATACCAAAGTCATATGGAGGCAGTTAAACCAAGGATTGTTTGGATCATGCCTATGGGGTATGAGGTGGATGTTGTTACACAATGCATATGATCAAAATCTATTGAGTCAAATGGTAGATGACAAGGAGGAGAGATTAGATACTTGTCAAGAGAAAGACCTTAGCTTGCATAAAAGTTTACCAAACCTGCTAGAAAGAGAAAAGTAAGGGGAGAAATTGAGGACCTAGAAGAACAGATGGGCTTATCCAAGGAGGCAGTGCAAAAGGTAAGAGATCAGAACATCTTGAAGGAGGAAGACATGGTGAAGCCAAAGAAGACTAAACCTATTGTCATTCCTCTAAAGAAGTCCAAGCCAAAGCAGTCTCAATATGCACCTACTTTCGGTGTGCAGAAGCCCATTCTTCCACCTAAATCACAATCTGCATCATCAAACGATGGGGCAAAGAAGAGGAAGAAGGAGAAATCTCAGAGAGTATATGTTGTTGCCACTACCGAGGACATGGAGACAGAGTGTGAAGAGGCAGTCAGAGAGGTGAAAAAGACAACCACCTATGCTAGAGTGGTGAAGAAGCCACAGTCCAGTATAGCTCAACAATTAAAGAAGCCAAGAGTTGAAAGTGAACCATTTAGAAAGGCAAGAGCCAACAAGAAGCAAAATTTAGAGTTAGACGAAGCTCTTAAATCTAGTAAGATAGAAGGCGCATTTGAAATAGTGCCCCCATTGACTTTGAAAGAGTTAATAGATAAAATTCTTAAGGATGGGACTGAATAATGTATCTATATATTATAAAAATTATGATGATAAGGATCAAAGGGCAGCTTAAGAATCCATTGTAGAGTGTATGGATGTATATAGAAAGACATTAATAGAAATCACATCTATGATTCCTAAAAGTCTATATGACATTTTGGATGCAAGAAGGCTTACCGCTAGTCAAGAGGATGAGAAAATAAAAGAATATGTGCTAGTAAATCTATCATCTGCTATTTATAGAGATGAAGTCACTTAGTTATTGAAACTTTCTAAGTATAGATTATGAAGCAAGAAAAGGGTTAACAAGCTTATGGTAGGGAAGAAAGATAAAGTGATCAAGGAAACAAAAACAATTTTGAGACAATTTTTGATAGATCTGAGAGTTGTTGTGAATCTAGAAGAACCCAATCAAGACACATCTGTTCCAGAAGTAAATACAACCATCCCCGGTAAGAAAAAAGACTAGTCACCTAAGAAAGTTACTCCAGAAGGACAATCTAATGTTCAAAATCTAGCTGATAATGATGATGGTGCAAATGATACCTCCGATGATGTTTTTTAGGATCCTCTGATTATAGAAGTTGTGTCTAAAAAAGCAGCTAAGGAGTCAGTAGATATGGAGAAGGATGTGAATGTTGGAAAGGTTAAGAGTGCAAACGCTACATATAAGAAGGAAGGGGAGGAGAAGGTAGGTTAGGCTCTGGCAACAGTGGCAAATGACACTGGTACTATTAAAGGGAAACAAGTTGCTGCTGATCTAGATGATTTTGGTCAAGGACCGATTGACTTGAGTTCTCTATCTCCTATTCAAGAACTCAAATTGGAAACCCTATCTCAAGCCAAAGATGGTAAGGACTTTCTTAAGTCCCAATTTGCAAACAAGGAGCTAATATTATTGGTAGGGGATATGATAGAGAAAATAATGCCATCTTTTAAACCGAACTCATATGACCCCTCTGGCAAACTCAAAGGTTTGTTAGGTGATGTTGGTACTCAATTTAATTCTTTGGAGAAGGTCATGAATATTAAAGTATTGAATTAATTCAATGAAATGAAGCTAAAACAATGTTTGAAAATGATTGAAATTGATAGAGTTAGTTTAGTTAATGCACTAAAAAATATTCAAGATGCAATTGATGAAGGAGGTAATATATGCAAGTCATGTCTAATTTTTCCCAAGTTCATTATAGATATTGACAAGAAGATAAGGGAGTGTGAAGGTCACCTAGCAAGCATATCACAGTCTTACTCACCACAATTTTCTCCAGCTAGAAAATTTAAACCTTGTTTTTAGTGTATTGAACAAAATCAAGAGCTTAAGTCAAGAAAAGGATAGAGTTTTGGGTAAAGTAGCAAAGTTAAGGAGTCTTATCACTACCCTGATAGACTCATTGATGAGTAGCATGCAGGATGCTGAGGATGCACTGAATAAGCCTATTCCGGTAGATGGAAAGAGAGCATAAATGCATGTTTACCTTTTCAATTGGATGATAATTATTTTGGATAGTTTAAAGAAGGCATGGGATAATCATTTGTTGTCCCTTAGAACAATTTTTCCAGATATTTTTAAGTTTTTGTAAACAACTGTATATAACCTTGTTGTTGGTGTGAATAATTGTTCATCATGGATATTATTACACTTTACTTAAGTTTACTTAGGAAATACATTTCATAGTAGATTGGGTATGAGACACTTGGGTGTTTGTGCCACATTTGAATAGTGAGTGTAAGAGAATTTCCACCTTTTATGGTGTTGATCTTATCTTGTTGTTACATTCCACCTCATGTGGAATATTTTATTATTTCTCCTACCTACCCTTGTTTCTTATTGGGCCACATGTCATGTTTGTGTGCTCACATATCCATATAGCCTTACCTATATAAGCAAGCTCATCTACATTGTTTGTACGAACAATCATTGAACATCTTGTAATGATTCAGTTGATCATATTTTGCATCTTGATAGAATATAGTTTATTCCTATCATATATTTTGTCTCTCTTATTTGTGCTTTCAATTGCCTCTAGATCTTGGCAAAATCTCACATGGTATCATAGCCATTAGAGTGTCATTGGTTTGCCAATTGAGAGAAATTTGATGCTATTTGGTGTTGTGTATATTGGAGCTTTCTATTGCAAGTTATTATTGAAGCTTGATGGGTCAAATATGAGGTCACCATTGGATTGAGGAGGTCCAAGAAAGTCAGTTTTTTCTTTTGTTTCATCCAAATCGGACTTCGGAGGCCAAATCTAGAGGCATTTGAAGTTTGAAGCTGCAACGGAAATTTTCTAGAAATTATAATTTTGTAGACAATTTTCAAATAGTGATATCTTACTCATCCAGACTCCTTTTTTCAAGAATTTTTTTTTGTTTTGAGGTAGAATTTTGTGATCTGTACCGTGGTGCAGTAGTTTTCTATTTTTCGGATACAGATTTTTCAGAAATTATGAAATCCCAATTTTTACAACTTTGGAGGCTTCATTTGGGCTCATATGGACTCCTTTTCAAGTGCATAATTTTTTGTCTACTTTCATAATCTTCCATTCGTGTGCAGTGATTGTGAGTAGAAATTTTACTTTTAGTATTTGGTCATTTTTTGGCCTATTTGGTACTTGTATTTTGCTTGGATCTCAGTTTAGATCACTAGTGTTATTTGTTGACGTCTCTTATATCTCATTTTGAGAAGTTGTAATCATTGAAATTAGAAGTCCACTTTGCCATCATTTGCAAGTGCCAACATGATCATTTTATGGGGGGTTAGTTGTTCATTTATATCTCTTGGTGAAATTTCATTTGAAGGCATCTACATCTGCAATATTCTACAAGGCTTCTTTGTTGGTGGCATCATTTTCATGTTTTCACGTTTGAATATTTTATCATGATGTATGCTCTTGCTTGAAAAATGTTGTAATCGCACTATCATAAAGTGTCACACCTCTTTGTATCTTGTCATTGTTGACTATTTTGATGTAATCCTCTTGTACACGTAGATTAGGAATATCTTGTGAGACTTGGTGCATGGCTCCAATTAAGACTTAGATTGTACATATTTGTGCATGGCTCCCGTGAGACTTGGATTGTACAAGTATTTCTGCCATTTATGAGTATCTAGATGATACTCAAAGTAGGTTGTCTCCATGCCTGATCTTCTTTTTGTTGCAGCGAGTGATTCATCGTCATCGACTTGGTACCTAGTTTTGTCACACTTTGACATTATTTGTGCAACATTAGCTCTATTTCCTCCTTATGGGGAGGTATTTTGGTCATCATCATTGGACCATCTTTGCAGGATATTCGACATTGAGGGAGGGCTTCATGGTCTCTTCTTCTCTCTTATGGGGGGACATATTTTTGTTCTTCTCATTCATCATTGAGAACATTGTGTTCTTTCATCATCTCTCTTTTGTGTGGGACTTTTTCCTCACACGAGGTTTTGTCCTTCACGTACTTCTATGAGAGTTCTTTGTATCTAGTTTTCATCTCTCTTTTGGGGGAGGGTTTTTTCCCATTGAATTTTTCTCTCTTTCCCCGCTTTGTGAGAGATTTCATTGCATTGGTTTTCATGCATTTGCATTTGTTCATGGGTACCTAACATGGTCTCATAGCTGGGACCCATCTTGCATTGCTTAGTTGCATTATAGACTTAAGTGCATTCCCCTAAGTTGAACTTAAGGGGAGGTGTTGGTGTAAATAATTACTCATCATGGATATTATTACACTTTACTTAAGTTTACTTAGGGAATGTATTTCATAGTAGTTTGGGTATGAGACACTTGGGTGTTTGTGCCACATTGGTATAGTGTGTGTAGGAGAATTTCCACCTTTTATGGTGTTGATCTTATCTTGTTGTTACATTCCACCTCATGTGGAATATTTTATTGTTTCTCCTACCTACCCACACCTATTTCCTACCTACCCTTGTTCCTTATTGGGTCACATGTCATGAATGTGTGCTCACATATCAATATAGCCTTGCCTATATAAGGAGGCTCATCTACATTGCTTGTACAGACAATCATTGAACATCTTGTAATGATCCAGTTGATCATATTTTGCATCTTGATAGAATAAAGTTTATTCCTATCATATATTTTGTCTCTCTTATTTGTGCTTTTCATTGCCTCTAGATCTTGGCAAAATCTCACACTTGTACATCAATCTTTGGCATTGTTGTCAAAGGGGGAGAGAGAAGCGTGAAAAATGGTGTAAATTATTAGGGGGAGATCGTATATTTCTTGTAAATTAAAAATTTTACAGTCTTACATGTACAGTTCATTTTTCACAGTGTTACTATCAATGCCAAAGGGGGAGATTGTTGGTAAATGACACTGTTCTGGTGACTCTGGTGAATATTGGTGCATGATAGATGCTTAGGGGTTGTCATTGATGGAAACTCAGTTTGCAAATCCTATCCAATATACATAGAATTTGTTTATCGAAAGTCATTCTGTTCATAATGTAAAGAAACTTGCAGCCATCTTTATGACAATTTTCACATAGTCTAATTTAGATTTTAATTAAATCAACATATAGAAGCCATATGCAAAGAATAGACAACATACCCATAGAAATTTGACACAATATATATCCTGGGAAAACCCTCATGAGGGAAAAACCCATCTCCAAAAGCATCCATCATGTATTATCAACAATGCATCCATGCGGGAAATTAGGTTTGAGGGTGAAAGAATGGTGGAGCGGCAAGGGGAGCAGCGAGCGCGAAATTCAAAATTCAAACCTGGGAATGGTGTATTTTTTGGGGATGGCAGTCTTTCTATGGTTGGAGCAGGCAATCAGATTGGTTTCCAAGAATCACAGGGCACAGAAAGGGACAAGGAGATAGTCAAATTGGTGGAAGAAAAATATTCCAAAAACGGGGACCCACATGATAGAGGTAAGGAAAAAAAATGGTTATCGCTTTTTGGAGTAAGGCCACTGGTCAAATCTAGGCTCCCAAAAGTTAAAAATATTTCTGATCCCATGACTGGGGTTGTTGTTATCTCTGTTCTGGATAAGTTGGTTGATATCACTGTGTCTGGATTAACTATGACCTTAGTTGGAAGGTTTACTGGTTTAAGGCCTAACATTGATGTTGTTAGGAGTTTTATAAGGAGGAAATGGGTTCTTAAAGGGCAAGTGGAAGTGGCGGCTTTGCCTAGGGGTTTCTTTTCCTTTGCCTTTAATTCCAAAGAAGACATGAATAAAGCTCTATGTGAAGGGCCATGGATGTTTGGCAAGTCATCCTTGGCTTTACAGAAATGGGCACCAAACCTTTCTCTTGATGAGTCTTTTTTTATGTCGGCGCCTGTGTGGACGTGACTCCCTGGCCTCCCGCTAGAGTTCTAGAATGAGGAAGTCTTTAAAGGGATAGCGAGTTCATTTGGAGAACTTCTCTCGATTGACCTGATGACTGCTACAAAATCAAGGTTTCTTTTTGCCCGTTTCTGTTTCAATGTTAATCAAATGATGGATATGCCTCAATCTATTGAGATTATATCTAAATTGGGGAAATTGACCCAAGTGATTGAAGATGAATCTCTTCCATTTGCTTGCTTTCATTGTAAAAAGTTGGGTCATTGGGCGAAATCTTTCCCGCTCAAGAAGAGTAAGAGTGGTAAGAGTGATAGTAGTTCGAAGCAGAAATGGTAAATGAAGGGGAAGATAGAAGACCCTACTACAGGGTGTGTTCGTGAAAAGGAAGTGATTGAGTTGGAAAATGAGGAAAAGAAGGATAAGAATAGTAATAATGAAAAATCTGTTTGTGCCTATTCTAACAATCAAACAGAAAGCATCAAAGAGGTAGAGAAAAGGATAGATGTAAGTGCTCAAAAATTAGAATCAGAGAACCAAAAGGAAGGGCCCAATCTTCAGGAAAGATTTGATAAGAATTCCAATGATGATGCTTCTGCCTCATCCAATACTAAAGAAAATGGGAGAGACTTCAATGAAGCTTAGGACTATAACATTTTGGATTTTGAGCCTTTTTTTCTATTGACCAATGGAAGCCCTAAGCCAATCCAATGCAATTCTCCACCTAATAGTTTAGAAATGATGGTTTTGGAGGGAAATCTTAGATTCTCAATTCTAAAGAAGGTAAACCAAATAATGGAGGACCCAATGGAGGTATTTCAACTAGAAGCAAGAATAAGAAAGTGGAAAATGTTGGAAGTCATAGCAAAAAGCAGGGGAGACCCTCTCTTAAAAATCAAAGGGAACAGGAAAGTTGGAAGAATCGTGCTGATGGAACACAGAGCTCCATTGAGTCAACCCTATCCTTGGTTAAAGTATGAAGATAATTTCATGGAATTTAAGAGGGCTGAATACCCCACATAAGTAGGATGTGTTACGAAATATTATAAGAGATCATAAACCAGATGTTGTCCTTGTTCAGGAAACTAAGATGAGTAAGGATAAGGTGGAAAGGATTAGAATATTAAAAAATAATGGAGTTATTGGAACAAGTTCAAAGGGTGCTTCTGGAGGAACAACGATTTTTTGGAACCAAAATACTATTATAGGGAAGGAATTCGTTGCAAATGTTAATAGGACCTCAGTTCTGCTTGAGCATATTAAGGATAACTTTGCCTGAACTATCACTAATGTCTATGCGCCTAATTCTAAAGCTGGAAGATCTAAATATTGGAGGAGCCTTGCTAAAGAAAGACTAAATTTTGCTGATAAAAGTTGGATAATAATGGGTGACTTCAATATACCTCTCAAAGAGGATGAAAAGATGGGAGGCCTTCCTTTGCATCTAGAGGGAAGACAAGATCTTATGGATTTTATTAATGATCAAGCTCTTATGGATGTGGATCTCCAAGGGATTAATTATACTTGGACCAATCCCAGAGTTGGGTCTGATCTTATTCAAGTAAGGTTGGATAGAGCCATTATTTCTCCTGATTGGATTTCTAAGTATAGTTTCTCTTTGGCGTCAATTATTAAGATTGATTCTGATCATTACCCTATTTCTTTCACTGCTAATTCTTTGTCTGCTAAGAGAAACTTCCCTTTTAGATTTGAAAAAGAATGGTTATCCCACGTGTCTTTGGAAATCTGTGTGGCTGATTGGTGGAATTATGTGGTTGAGGGAATGACTTTATTCATAGTAGCTAAAAAACTTAACATAATAAAGGCCAAAATCAAAATCTGGAACAAAGAGATATTTGGTGATATCTTTAAGAGCAAAGCCCAAATTAAGACTAAAATTAAGGAAGTATAAGATAAAATTCAAAAGGAAATGCTTTCAGAGGACTTGAGATCTGTTGAAAATGGGTTGTTGTCTAAATATCACACAATTATCTCTAATGAAGAGACTTTTTGGAGACAAAAATCAAGAGCCTTGTATTTGAAGGAAGGTGATAAAAACACTCGGTTCGTCCACTTGACAGCTCTAAAGCATAAGGCGGTTAACAGGATTTTCAGGTTATCTAGTATTAGGGGGATTTTGTCGGATGAAAATGATATAAGAGAGGAAGCTCTAGATTTTTTCAGCAATCTTTTGGCAGGTGTGGATGATGTGGATTACAGAAATCAAGACCTTCTTGTGTAGGCTATCCCTCCCATTTTAAATGAGGAAGACAACAAAAATCTCTCTAGGATTCCTTCTAATCAGGAAATCAAAAAGGTGGTGTTTTCTTTTCAAGGAGATAAATCTCCTGGGCCAGATGGTTTTCCAATGTTTTCTTTCCAAATCTTCTGGCATATAGTGGAAATTGATATTTGTAATGGAGTTAAAGAGTTCTTTGGTTCTAGGAGGCTTTTAAAAGAATCGAATGCGACATTCATCATTTTTATTTTGAAGGTTTCTAGAGAAGATTCTCTTAATAAGTTCAGACCTATTAGTCTTTGTAATTTTGTTTACAAAATTATGTCTAAGGTTCTTACTTCTAGAATGCTAGAGATTCTTCCCAAGATTATTTCACCTCAACAAAATGGTTTTGTCCTAGGTAGACAGAATTTGGATTCTATTATTTTTGTTCATGAAAATATTCACTCTTTGACTGCTGCTAAAAAATGAGATTTTTTTCTTAAGCTGGATATGTCTAAGGCCTATGATAGAGTGAATTGGCAGTTCCTTTTTAGAATTATGAAAGCTTTTAGGTTTGGGGAAAAAGTGATTCAGCTATGTTCTCAATTGATGGAAACTTCCTCCTTTGCTGTTATTGTTAATGGACCCCCTTCCATTTTCTTCAAAAGCTCTAGATGTCTAAGACAGGGGGATCCCATCTCCCCTATCTTGTTTAATATTTTAGCTAAAAGTTTGGGTAGATATATTATCAAAAATGTGGAAGATTGAAAAATCAAAGGACTGAAACCTTCATCTTCCAACTTAACCTATTCTCATGAACAATTTGTTGATGATTTGATTACAATGGGGGAAGCTACTATTAGGGAAGCAAGAAATATGAAGAATATTATGGATACATATGAAACTACTTCCAGTGAAAAAATTAATTGGGATAAGAGCTCTTTGTTCTTCATTATTACTCCTACTAAAAGACAAATAAGGATTGAAAGAATCCTTGGATGTAAAATTATTGAGTTTCCTTCAACCTACTTGGGGCTCCCTCTTTGTATTAAGCCTTCAAAAAATTTCTAGATGAAGCTAGTTGACAGATTCAACTCTAAATTGGCTGGTTGGAAAGGAGCTATCCTTAGTCAAGCAGGCAAGGTAATGCTGCTTAAAGCTACTCTTCAAAATTTGCCTATTTATGCCCTTAGTTTGTTTAAAATCCCTAGAAAGTTTGCAGAGGCTATTGAGAGAATTAAAAAAAAAATTCTTTGGTTGGGAGTGGAAGACAAAAATAGAATTCCCCTTATTCCTTGGAACAAAATTTGTACTCCTAAGGCTTTTGGGGGTTTGGCTTTAAGGAATATTATGTCCATGAATAATGCCTTGTTAGCTAAACAAATCTAGAGAATGAAAGGGGAGGAAAGAGAATGGAATTTAATCTAGAAAAAGAAATATCTTTATATGCAACCTTCAGAGGAAGAATTTATGGATAACTCTTTTTTGGTCGAAGGCTCTGCAATCTGGAATGCAGTTCAAATGACTAAAAGTTGGGCTGCTGCTGGAAGAAGGTGGAAATTAGGGAATGGAGAAATTATCAGATTCTGGGAAGATAGTTGGCTCTTGGAAAAACCTCTGGAGGATATTCCTATCCTTAAGGAATGGAAAGAGTGGTTCAAAAATAGGTATGGTGGTTCTGTTAAAGACTATTGGAGAAATGGAAAGTGGATTGAGTTCAGCCATCAATGTCCATGATTAAAGTTTCTTGAGGTTCTGCTCTGTTCTAAATTTTTTAGGGACAATGAGGAGGATAGTTTGATTTGGAGGGAGACTTCAGATGGAAATTACTCTGTGTCTTTCGTGGTGGCTATCCACAACAAAGTGTTGGAAGAAACTCCTATGTGGGATAAAGTGTGGATAAAAAAATTAATGCCTAAAGTTAATATCTTCTTTTGGATTTTTATCCAAAACAAGGTGCTGACTCTTGATAACCTCCAAAAGCATGGATTTATTTTTCCTAATAGGTGTTCTCTTTGTTGCAGGGAAGAGGAGTCTGCTTGTCACATCCTCTACCAGTGCACTTTCAGCCAGGAAGTTTGGAAAATTATTTTTTGTAAGTGAAAGCTGAGCTGGGTATTCCCAAACTCTTTGGGGGAGCTATGACAACAATGGTACTGTCCTAATTCAAATTCTAAGAATGTTGAGCTATGAAAACTTACTCTCCCTAATGTCATATGGAATATCTAGAAGGAGAGCAATAATAGGATTTTTAGGGATAAAAATGCTATCCCTGAGGTTGTGGTGGATAAAATTTATAGAGGAATATTTGAATGTTTAAAAGGAATTGATCACGGATTAGCTACTAAAGAGGACTTTATTGAAAGGTGGAACCTTTCTAATATCAACTCTTGTAAGGATAAGGGAAGGGATGGTATTGTATGGTGCTTTCCATCTTAGGGATGGATTAAGGCAAACTTTGATGGGGCATCTAAGGGGTATCTGAGTAAAGCTGGTTATGGGGGCATTGTCAGGAATTTTGCTGGAAGTTGCTTGGTGGCAGTTGCTAGGCCTCTGGGTAATCAAACAAGTCATTATGTTGAGGTATTTGCAGCTTTGAATACTTTGGTTATTGCTAAAAATCTGAATCATGATAACTTATGGCTGGAGGGAGACTCTCTAAATATTATCAAGTGCTTGAAGGGAGAAATTGAGCTATCTTGGTCTATTAAAAATATAATTTTTAAAGCTAAAGAAATTATAGCTAGCTTTAAAAGTATTATAATTACACATGCCTTTAGAGAAAAAAATTTGGTTGCGGATGGTTTGGCAAACCTAGGTGTTATTTCTGAGGCTCAAAGTATTTGGCACGGGGAAGGTAATATTAATTTTGATATTAAAAATCTTCTAAGAAAGGATAGATTCATGGGAAAAGATGAATCGCACAATCAATCATGCTAGTTGCAATGAGTAATCTTTACATTTATGGAAAGGTCATGATGACCTGGCGGAATGGAAGAATCTTAATCAAACATATTAATCTTCCACACACTTTGTGGGTTAACATTTTCAAAATTTTGAGAGGCGAGTGGAAGGAAGCTCCGAATTTGAAAATGGGAGGGGATCTAAGGAGAGAAGAACCAAATAACATGTCCAGATGGAAGGAAATTCCAAAGTTTTGGATTAAGCTGGAAAAAGGGTTTATGATGAATTTCATGGAGAAGCTGGTCGATTATAACAAAGGCAGGGTTAATCTTGTAGTCACCAAAATCATTGAAAACTGGAGTAACGATTCTTTCAGAATTCATGGGGTGAGGTTTAAGTTGGATGCGGACCTCATAGCAATAGTAATAGGTATGCCCCACTCAAGTCTTAATTTTTTCAGAGATTTGAAAGTTTCTAATAACGCGGTTAAGATTTTTCTACGTAAGGAGAAGGAAAGGGCAAAAATTGGTAAAGCTACAGAGGGTATTATGATGTGTCCAACATAAAGAAAATTTGGGGCTGTGTGTTCAATGCTATCATGGAATACATTACTGTGGAGGGCCGGTTTACCAGGGTCCCCACATACCATTTTGTGTTGTTAAATCATTTCAGGCATGAGAAAAGGATCTCCTTGCCCTACTACCTCTTCAGATCATTGTCAAGATCTCTTAATAAGCACAGTAAGAACTCTTCGACTACGGTGCTTCATTGTGGCCTCATTTTGCTCATATATGAGCACTGCAAAATTCTTGCTATCCAAGAAAATAAGAGGTTGTATGTGTCTCCGCGAAAGGGTAAGAGAAATATGGAGGAAGGTGGGCCAAGCAAGGAAGAGTCGATTTAGAACAAAAAGAGAAAAAGTGCTACTAGGTTGAAAATTCAAGAGGACAAGGACACTCAAATGGAGATGTAGAATTTTTCAGAGGATATTGGAAAAGACGATAGTGAGATGGAAATGGAGGAGTCTGGAGGGGAGGAAATTTGGAAAGAAGAGGATGTGGGGGAAGAGGAAGGAGAAGCTGAGGATGCTTCCGACCAAGATAGTCCTACCCGTAGTGTTAGTTTAGTCAATGTTGATAGCCAGCCAAGGGAGAAGGAGGATGATAAAATTAATGAGGAAAAAGATATGGATTTTGAGTAGGATAAAAATGAGCTCAAGTAGGAGAAGGACAAGGAGAACCCGAGGAAGGATAAGGAGTTTGCTGGAGAAGGGTTAATTCTGGATAATCTCAAAAATCTCTCTGATGCTAGAATGGGCTTTGATAGGTGGACTTATGAAGGTATCAAGAACCTTGAAAAAAGTGGGAAGCACTGGGAAGAGGAGAGGAAGAAATATGAAAGGGATCGGAAGCAAAGGATGAAGGATTTGGAGGAAAAATCTAAGAAGATGGAAGCTCAGATTGAGAAGCTCGAGGAAGGAAAAAATACAATGAAAAACCTATTGGTTATGATCCCAGATATCTTGACTGCTGTTACAAAGAACTTAGAGGAAATCTCTAAGGTCCTTGAGGGATCCAGCACTCCTAAGCCAGTTGTGGACCTTGATATGGATGAAGATGCCATTGAGATTGGGACTGCGGAAAGTGCTCCTAGTGGAGCTGCAAAGAGAACAAGGGCGAGCATGAAGAAAGTTGTTGTGGCTTCTCTAAAGGAAATCCATAAACTTAGGGATAATATTAAATAATTGTATGGGATTAGTGGAAATTTGGCTAATGCCTTGAAAAACATCTAGTTGCTCCTTTTCTGGATTTTGTCTATTTTTGCTGGTTGTTGCTCATTCTGTGGGGTTTTTTGCTGGATTTTGATCGTTTCTCTGTTGGATTTTTAGCTGTTTTCTCCATCTTCTTTCTTAATGCTTTTATATCTTAAGGATCTTTTGTAAAGGGTTTCGGGGCCCCTTCAAAACCTACTTTTACCTTAATAAAAAATAATGCGTCCATTACAATACACTGATGGAACCCAGCCATCAACAAGCCATCAACAAGAACTCCATGTAAAAAAAAATGTAACCACGCATCCCATGCCATGATTTCAACCTCCACAAATGATAACCTGGCTAATTGGCTAACCCAAACAACTACCCTTGTGGTTTCTTTTATGAACACAAGCTCCCAAAAAACCACCAAGTGGTATTTCATCAAAACCATGTGACAATAAAATATAATATTTTTCCTACCTACCCTTGACCAAAATTTAATATTGGGTACATCATCACAATTACATTTCCCAATATTAAATAAATACAATATGATAATACCAATGTGTCAATACAACTCATCAAGTGGTTACAAGAATATTCCAAGGGAATCTCTACATGTTGCACATCCATCTAGGTGCTCGTAGGTGCAACAATATAATATGATATTACAATATAATTCCATGTGCACCTCACACAATAATAAAATAGTAAAACAATGAAGCATTATTACACAAGCTTTAGAACACCCTTTTCCTAACATTCTCCCACTTGTTGTATACATTGCATAAGGGACAAGAAGTAATCTGTCACATGAAAATGAGATTGATCTGTCCATGCACATATACTGACATGGAACAAGAAACAAAGTGACAACCATCTCATACACGAATCCTCCCACCCTCCATCATGCAATTGCCATTGGACATGAAAATTCCATCCAAAGAGAAAGCCACATAATCTGTCGCAACAAATGATAAGTCCTACACCAATTGATATCCAAACACAAACACTAATCCAAAGGTATCTAATGCAAAGGTTTGTTTACAAAGTTGAAATACCACCCACAACAAGTGCTAACACATCAACTATACATGCCTCCAAGGCATACAAACCGAGCGAATAACATCTCATCAACATATGCAACTTGTAACATGCAACCATAAGCCCCAAGTGCAATACCTTCCACGTATGTACACAAAGGAACTCCCACTGCATAGGTAATATCAATATAAAAAATGAATCCATTAACAACATATATAGAAGTGTAACCATGTAGTATCAAGAACATCCACATCAATATGAACATCATGTAAACCAATAACCTACAAGTACCACTCTCACACCATGTCTCCAACATTCTCCCATGTTCTCCACACTAGCAAAAGAAAGAGATAAAGGAACCTCTATGCCATCTTCCACATGACAACACATGAACACAAAACCAATGAACATGGAGCTCCAAACAACCTCCAACCAATGTAATGTGAATACGAACATCTAGGAAGATAACCGAAACAAAGAGAGAAACACTGTAAATCAAAACTTGTAGTATGTCCTTCTACACATACCTCTAAATGCCAACTGTGTCAAGTATGATCTCCTCCATAAAACCCCAAATGAGAATAGCATAACAACACCCAAAATCCATTCAGTCCCTTGGACCAAAAAAACATATATAACATGTAATCAACATGGATGTAAGACTCTCATAACTAAGAAGATCAAACTAATATCCATTCCCAAGCCTAGGGAATACGCCTAATAAACCATCTCCCAAACTAATATCAATGATTTCCACCATCAAAATAATAACTCAAATGTACAAGGAGATAATGAATGCCATACATCACTCAAATGAACCTTCCAGAACTAAACATCTCCATAGCTCAAGATCCATATCTATGAAAGATAAGAATAATCATAATACACTTCAAAGGAAACAATAGGAAATGCCTTTTAAGTAGTAAACTACCAAGTAGACCAAGAGTGGGGAATGAGAATGCTCCTCCAAGATATCCAAGTCATCATGACTCATCTAAGAACAATCTCCTCTCAAATCCATACTAGGTGAATGCTCCTCGGACTTTCTATTGAAATCATCAACCATCCCAACACATATCTCTAATCACGAGAGAATATCATCACCACCTATGTCTCAAAGTATTCATGAGTACCTGTAACCAATCAATCCATTCTAAACTCCAAATGCAACATAGCATCACCATGAAGTAATGAAGCAAATGATTATGTACCCAATACAAAGAGAACTACCAAGATCAATGTCAAAGCTCCAACCACATAATTATGAACATAAATATGACAACATGATCTAACCATCTCCTCTAAAGAGATAACATGCTCCATATGAAGATATCAAATAACCATATCATGCCAAAACTCTAACCTATCCATCGAGAGTGTACCATGACATAATATCAACCATCATATCAAGCAAGGATAACATATCAAATGAAAGCATAAACCCCACCTCAACAAAGGACTCCTTGAGTCCTCAAGATGTAAACATCCTCAAATATCATGAAGATCACCATCTCCTACAAGTGTACCTACAAATGTGAAAGAACCTTCTCCAACAACATGATCTAAGTCATCCTACAAACATCTGCATACTAAGAATATCATCCACCATCCAATGATGAATACACACCACTGCTACAAGCTCCCACTGAACCGTGATACCAAGATCTCCATAACATCGTGATAACCATCTCCTAAATAAAGATCATCTAGGTCTACACACATACAACTGAAATGTCAACCATATCAAATAAACCATGAACTCTATCTCAAGAAGATACAAAAATACCAACAAACAATTAGGATCAAATCCTACACTGCCACATCATCACTATCAAAATATCCCACTGAAAGTGTAAACAAGTTATCCATACATCATGATAAAACCATCCTCTAACATGAGAATCAACCAAATTCATTAAACAATTAAAGAAATCAAAGCCGACATCATGAGCTTCCAAAAGTCAAATAAACCATGATCCTCAAATAAGAAGATACACTGCCATATCAATCAAGAATCCAATCAAATCATCATCAATAAAAGCACCTAGAAATCCATCCATGTCATGCTAAAGTCCCTAAACACAAGGAACAACCATGGCATCATGATCACATTCACTGAACCAAGCATCTAACTCAATTTGTCCAACCTATCAACATCACATAGTCAGCCATGTAGGTCCCCCATCATGACTCTACCTGGTAACAACATCTCTCCTCCTCAATATGACAACAAATCAGTGAACCAATGACTAAGCCAAGCCACTATGCATCAACAATGAAAGGTCAATGGGCATAGACAACCCATATCCAAGCCATAAATGCAATCCTGTAAGTATAGACCTGCTACAACACTGCACAACTTGTAGACCCAACAATGCAACATACATGCTCAAACCAAACTGATAACCATGTCATCATAAGAGCAATATGAGATACAACATTGAGTGTACAATGACATCAAATCCAAATCTTCAATATGTAACATGTCATAAACTCATAATGTCACCATAGTCAAAAGGAATCATAAACAACTCAGATCAAAACATCAGCAAATAATTCATCTCAAATATACTCCAACCGTGAACCAAAGTATATTTCTTTCCAAGAGTTTTCTGTCGACTATTCGAAGTCCAAAATCTGATTTCGTATGCTCAAGTTATGACCTCTCAAAGTCAAAAAGGTACCTACCACTTCCAGCTGACATTTCATTGCCCAAACAACAAAAAATGGAAAAACTAATCATATCACGATGAAGTGCACTGAAAAATATTTCCAACAACTATAAGAAGTGGAAAAAACAACACCATATGCCCAAGTTATGCTTCATAGAAGAAAACAACCAATTAAGCTAAACCTACAAGCATGGACTCCAAAAAAAATATTATCCAATATGCCATATAAAATTATTTTCAATTGTTTTTTTTTTAATATTTCCCATATACCAATAAAAATAATTTCATTTTTTTAATTAAGGTCAGCCCCTGGCCTAACCCCCTCCAATCTCCATCACATGGCATATAATAAGTTCCATGGCATATATTAATACAAAGTTTTTATAAAAAAAAACTTTAAAAACCAAATTTTCATTTTTTTGGTTTTTTCAATGGATTTTTATTAAATTATTTTTTGAATTTTTGTTTTTACCAGCCATGTGGGGGGGATGAACCTACACTCCACAGGTGGTCCCCATGGGGTTTACCCCACCTGGGGATTTCTCAATGGGATGGGGCCCCCGCCACCGATAGGTGGTGGTGCCACTGCTGGCACCCATTGTCGGCAGTACTGACAATAGTACTACCATTGTCTACTGCCCTTTGTAGGGTCGTGGGCCATGGTGGGGTCTATGGACCCCCACTACCCCACAATAAAAACACTTTCTTTCGGCCTTTTCAATCATTTTTTAATTTTTTCTTTTTTAAAACAAAAGGACCAATAGGTTTTAATAAACAACAATGATTTTTTAATATTGTATACACTAAAAATCGGTCTAGAGAATCGAATTAATTAAATAAGAAAATATTTAATTAATGACCTTTATTCTTCTACTATATAAATGAATTAAATAATTTGTTTATTTAGCTCATTTTCTTAATTCCCTCCTAAACCAATTTCTTCTATTTCCTAATTAAATAAATGAATTTATTTTATTTTTTAATTTTATTATTCCCTCCCCATTAAATTTAAATTTTAAAATATTCAAATTTAAGCACATGTGTCCTAACTCCTAACCACTCCCTAACCTAACTTTCTTCTAACTAACCCCTAGCCTAACCACAATTTAACTAACCCTATCCTCTCCAACCTCTTATCCTAACCATTTTTGGAGTGTCCACCCTCTCTTGGAGACACGTGGCAGTTATGCCACATGTCTCTTCTCTCCATGCCACTTGTCTCCTTAGGAATGACAAGTGTCAATTTCCTCAACCTCCTTCCAATTTCTTCAATCTCAATCGTTGATTTATCTAGACTAAATATGTGCCGTTGATTCTTTCCACCTCACCTCTGATCATGAAAATCCTATAAATACCCACTCTTATGGCTATGAGAGGGACATTAGAATCATTATCAACATCATGTCAATATTATATTAGCACTTTTAGCAATCATAGTTATCATAGCATTAGAGAATAGCATAGCATCATTTAATGGCTTTCATGATAGCTTAATCATCATAATGTAGTTTTGCATACAAATAGACTAGCTTGTGCATCTTAGCTTGCATATCAATTCTCATTTCTTGGGTTGTCACTTTGTCAAAGATCATGCATCTGAGAGCCACCAAATGAACCAACATAGTCCTCAAGACTAGGGAGCGATGAGACAACATTGGGGAGTGTTTTAAATGCTTCATTTTATTTCCTCAATTTAATGTTTCATTGAGTATTTGTGATTTAAATGCTTTTAATGGATTAATTAGTATAATTTTTACACACAAATTTTGGCGCCCGCCGTGGGGCCTAGCCCCAAAGTTTTTAACAAAAATTTGCTTGCAGAAATTTTTCTTGGTAGGTTCTCATGGATTTTCATAATAGCATCTTTGATCAACAAATTAGCTCTCTTGGAATACATATCGACACTCTCAGTCACTGTTTTAGCATTTTCGTCAACCAAAACAGAGGATTTGGTTCTTAACTCTCTTTTTCTCTATTTTGGCTCTCTTGGTTTCTGAAATAACGTTCCTGGTTTCTAAAAAATAGCTCTTCTAGTTTATGAAATGGCATTTTTGGTTGATTAGATGGCATTTTTGGTGAGTAAAACAATATTTCTGGCTTGTAAAACAACATTTCTAGGCCATAAAATAGCATTTCTGGGTAATTAAACAATGTTTCTGGTCATTAAAGTGGCATTTATGGTTAACAGGGTAGCGTTTCTAGTCTCTAGAACATCGTTCTGGGTTTCTAGAACAATGTTTTAGGCAGTTAATTTAGTAGTTTGATTTTTTGTTCTGCACTTTTCTGTTATGTTTTTAGAATGTTATTCTATAGAATTTGACTTGCAGTATTCTATTTTGTAGGTACCTTATCCACTGTCAAAGATCAGAGTTATAAAACCCTTCACTGCCAAAGACCAAATTGCAAACTACTAACATTTTGGTGCAACTGCGGAAGATTTTATTTCTTGTTTTCTTTATTAATGTAGGCACCTAGACTAATTAGGAAGGAAAATAAACACCATGTCTTGCATGTCTTCAATGATAGGAGAGTATGATCTCACCTTCATGATGTGATAAAAAATCCAAACTCATCACTTTTAGTTTCAATAGTGCAATAATCCTTAGCGGGTCTACCCTCTCGAGTAGCCCATAAGGCTGGGTGAGAGGGGAATGACCCAAGTGGGAATAGCTAAAGACAAGCTCATCTAACCCAGTATAAAATAAATATCATTTTGATGAAAATTGAAATCAACATAAGTGTCGGGAATAGCTCATCTCTGTACCTTCGGTTATATAAAACCTTGGTTCTCAAGGCTGAGAGACCTCTTAATTGAGTTTATACCCTGACGTGCCAAACAAATGCCCTTATTAGTTCCTTGTTAGTTAGAAGCCACCCTTTTTAGCCTTGGTGAGATAATTTCAATGCAAGGGGATAGAAGGTTTTCCCCCCAAGATACTCACCATTTGGCTCCTTAGAGGAGAGGCAAAAATCATCAGCTTTACATAGGCTACTTGTAGCCTTCTAGGGAGAGGGTGATTGGGTCATCCTTCTAGTCTTGGAGGCCCCTATCTGCCACCTCGCAACAACGGAAAAAGTGGACATCCCCATTTAGGGTGTTTACACTTGCATCACAAAGATTCCTAGCTGTGGGCTGAGTTATCACAATGTCACCAATTCCTTAGGATAAATATGCTTGAAGTGCCTTCTTTGTGCAAAACCTGTGGAAATTTGGGCTTTTTATGAGCCTTTGGAACATACACTTGATGTTTAGATGCTAGAAGAAAACAAGACAATTGTTTGAAAATTTGTCTTTTGTGTTTTCAAACAATAAATCACATATATTATCCATTGATAACACAAAAATTCAAAATCAAACGTCAAACTATCAAAATAACATAGTTCTTAGCAAATTATCTCTCTCAGTTCAAACAATAGTGCTCTCGATTCGCAAAGTAGAGTTTTTGGCTCACAGAGTAGAGTTCTCGGTTCAAACATCAGAGTTCTTGATTCACAGAGTAGAGTTCTCGGTCTAAACAATAGTGTTCCTAGTCCAAAAATTAGAGTTTTTAGTTTATACATCAGAGTTCTCAATTCAAACATTAGGGTTCTTGGTTCAAACATTAGAGTTCTCGGGGCAAATAGTAGAGTTCTTTGTCCAAAGAGAAGAGTTCCTGGTTCAAACATCAAACTTTTCAGTCTAAACTTTAGCACTCTTGGTGTGAATATCAACTTTCACATGTGTCAACATTAACTCTTTAAATTTTCACTGGTTAGATCTAAACATCAGTTCTCTGAGTATGCACATTAAATCTTTGAGTTAAAACAACAAGTTTCTGAGTCTTGAATATCACTGTTTCAAACTTGAGGGTTCCTATTTCATAGAATATCTCTTTCAGTCTAAGTGATAGCGTTCTTGTTCAAAACATTAGTGTTCTCTGGTTATAAAACAACACTACCTATCTGAGAAACAACATTTTCAGTATAGGAAGTAGCACTGTCTATCTAAGAAACAACTCTCCTAGTATGTGAAATATCTCTTCTTGTTTGAGAAACAACGTTTGTTGTCAGAGCAGTAGCTCTCTCAGTTTAGGAGGTAATTTGGTTTTTCTTAGAAACATTTCAAGAGCTAACTCTCTTAGGGTAAACAATAGCATTTCATGTATAAACATTAGCTCTTTTGGTTTGAGAAACAACTCTCCTGGTTTGAGAAGTAGAGTTTATGTTTTAAATAGTAGCACTTTCGGTTTGAGAAACAACTCTCCTGGTCTAAACAATAACATTTCCGGTATAAATAGTAGCTCTTTTGGTCCGAGAAACAACTCTCCTGGTTTGAGAAGTAGCATTTTTGGTTAAAACAATATCTCTCTCATTCTGAGAAATAGCTTTCCTGGTCTGAGAAGTAGCATTTTTGGTTAAAACAATATCTCTTTTGGTTTGCAAAACAACTCTCCCAATCAGCAGAATAGCTCTTTTAGTTTGAGAAACATCTCTCTTGATCAGCAAAATAGCTCTTTCAGTCAGAGTAATAGCTCTTTCGGTCAACAGAGTAGCTCTTCTGGTTTGATAAATAGCTCTTTAGGTCTGAGAAGTAGCTCTTTCGGTTGATAACATAACATCATATTTTAGAACATCTATTGGTCAAACACTCCAAGAATTGCCTTTGTTAAGTCAAATTCAAGGCTAAATGCACTAGGTCCCACAAGTATTCATCTCAAACAAGTTTAAGATCCAGATATCTCAAGTGCATAATCGAATATCTTTGATAATCTGATCTTTTAGACATAGTTTCTTATCAGGATCTATCATCCTTCATCACGAAACTACAACGCTAGATCAAATTGACCTAGTTCTCTAAATAGAATACATCTTTCCTATTTTAATTAGTAATATCATAACAAAACTTTGCACTCAAAACTAAGATCAAAAACTTGTAAATTTTTAGATTCTTGATGACCATTGCATATCGATTGAAAAAGAAGAAACTTAGTCGCATGGAAATCTTAAAAATGAGAAAATTTCTTTACATAAATCACAAAATCTTGTTGAAACATCATGTATTTTTACATTGTTAGATCAAAATTATTTGCATGGTAGAGGAAACGAATTTGAGGAAGAACCTTTGAAAACACATGCTATGCAACAAAGATTTGCGTTATCACAAAGTCTAAATCAAGGTGGTCGAATTAACTTGTCTTATTTACTTCAAGAATTGATCACTTATTGAACAACATTTTTGGAAGAGAGAATTTTTTTGAAACAATAAGATTACTTGTATGCCAGTTTTGACCAGAAATGAGAGGAGACTTAAACAACATAAACAAGTGCAAACATTTACAATGGACAAAGAGAATCCTTTCTGTCATTAATTTGGATCCACTACTCACAACAATGATGATGATTATGAAATAACAAAAGAAATAATCAGAGGAGCACAACAAGATCCCAAATTCAGTATATTCTTGGAAAGAATCATTGATAAGGAAAGATATTTTCTCATGTTAGCATGTCAAGGGGCCAAGCTACCAAGTAATTCTGATATCACCAATATAAAATGAAGTGGAGAGACAAGTGACATTCGTAATGAATGAACTCAAAGTGATACTCGCAATGAACGAGCTAAGAGTGATACGCACAATGAACGAATTCAAAATGATACTCATAATGAACGAACTCAAAATGATACTCGCAATAAACAAACTGAGAGTGATACCTGTAATGAATGAACTCAAAATGAGACTCATAACGAATGAATTCAGAATAACTATCGCAATGAAAGAAATTAAAATAACCAAGATAGTGAAGGGAGGAACAATATTGATAATCCCCTTTTAGCTCTTACTCAACAAATTCAAGCACTCCAAACACAAGTGTGAGAATTGGAAGGGGGAACCACAAGAAGATATTTTCTACAAGAGATATGTCCTTATCCATTTGACAAAAATCTAAATATGATACCATTTCCTCCTAATTGAGAAATCCCTAAGTATGCCAAATACAATGGTAAGACTGAACCTCGAGATCACGTTAGGGAATTTTGCACAATGAGTATGGAGTTCGCACATGAGGACACCTATTTGATGTGATTATTCCCCAAGAGTTTAAGTGACCAAGCAATGGAGTGGTTTTCCAAGTAACCACCTGTTATAAGAACATTTTTCAGGATTGGTAGAAAAATTTGTTTCCCAATATTCATATAACATTCAACATGAGATTACTATGTTTGACCTATGTAATACAAAGAAAAAGAGTGGGGAACCCTTTATGCCATTCTTACAAAGGCGGAGAAGTTTGTTTGCACAATATTCTCATCCTATTCCTGAGAGTGAAAAGATGGAAAGTTTTATCGATAACTTGAATGACGAAATGAGTTGTGCACTTAAGATGCAATGTCCTCCAAGATTTAATAAAATGGTTGAGAATGGTATCAAAATCGAAGAAGAATTGATCAAAAAAGGAGTATTAAAGCTTCATAGAGATGGGAATAATTATTCCAACAACACTCACAATAACACTCATAAAGTCAAATTCTGGAATAGAAATAGAAACATTGTGAACAACGGGATAGTGGATGCTAACACTATGAAACTCAAGCAACCCATATTCAACTTGTCAAGTCATACCTCGACAACCATTCAGGATAATAATAAACCAAGGTTACCCTTCACCAACTTTTGCAAGAAATTTACACCTATTGGTGAACCAATTGACTCATCATTAAAACACTTCTTGCAAACAAATTAATTACATTACTAGTGTGTGGAGGAAAAGTGGTGCAATGAAACAGAAATTTCGGTTTCTAGACAAGTCCACACACCAATGGGACTCTTGGTGCAAGTTATGCAGCTATGTTGAATAGCTCAACTTCCCAAGGGATTTTCCATTTTTCTCTATCTCACAGGATCCCTCAAGTCATTGCCTTTACTCTCAGATCACTGAGCAAAGTGACTTAGGAATGACTACTATGAGAACTAGGGATATTGATCAACTTAATATGAATGCATTCCTAATTATGCATGATATTAAATATAGTATGAATTAAACTAGCATGGATATAATGATAAGATAAAAGATTAGTAAAACCTATCCTAACATAATATACTAGTCTAATATGAGAATGCTATGATAATGGAAATGCTTCTTAAAATGCTTATTAAGATGATTTCTATTCAAAAAGAGGCTAAATGCTTTATTTTAAAATGATTATAGATGTATGAGATTTATATGCTTAGCAAAATGTCTATAAGTTTGATACTAAAGACTTAGATATGAAAATGAGGGAATGAGAGCTCTATTTATAGAAAAAAAATAGGGCAATGGATGGTCAGGATTGGACAATCTTAACAAGGGCTAGGATTGAAAGTCATCAATCCATGTTTACAATTCTCACCAATGAAATGCTGAAAATTGTCAATAAAAGAGTACTTGAGAGGAGACGTAAGAAGAATTAAATGCTTGAGAAGACCTCATGGTTACCTTAGGAGGTAAGGGTTAAGGTTAGGTTAAGGTTATCCATTGCATAAAGCTTTTATCCAAAGGATAAACTCTTATGCAAGGTTTAAAGGAATAACCATGGTCAAAACAATGAATGCTTGATGAGATCCTTGGGTTAGATGAAGGTTGAGTTAGAGAGAAAGTCTCTAATCATGTAAGAGGGTTGAGTTAACCATTAATGTTTATGAAGACTTTAAAGGTTAACTTGTTGAAGACATAAAGCCTTTAATGGTTTTCAAAGACTTTGAGGGTTTTAGAAGTGACTTCCCTTTGCTTAGGGATGTGACAATAATTAGGAGATGGATTAGGCTAAATTGGAAGTGATTAGAAGAATCTAGAAGGGGGTTAAGGAGGCAAGTGGGAGATATAGGATTTCGCAAGTGGGTGGGGAAAATAGAATTTAATTAAAATAAAATCAATTTATTTCAATTGTGGTTGCAACATGCATTTGTACGATTTTGCAAGTGGAGAGATTTAATTAAATGTAAATTTAATTAAATGGGCTAGAAGGGGGATTTTAATTAAATCTTAATTCAATTAAATGGCTTAGGTAGAAGAAGGGTATATTAATTAAATCTAAATTTAATTAATAGAGGATTAGAAGAATAGGGATATTAATTAATAGGAAGAATTAAGAATAATTAAATGAATAAAACTCACTTAATTCATTGTGTAACTTTTAGGTGTCTACATTTTGCCCCTCTTTGAGTTAACATGTGACCACATGTTGATTCAAAGAAAAATTTTCGGATATGATGTCAAAATTTGACCGATATGATTCTGTGTGTTGAAATGTTGATATGATGCCCCAGATTTGATGAACGATATTGATGATGCCCCAGATATGAAGAATTGCATTGATATGAAACTGATGTCGATATGAAACTATTATGAAATGGATGTTGAGATTTGATATGATAATGCCCCCTCAGGAGATTGTTCGTGCACAAAAGGAATGAATGATCTCTTGAAAGAAGAAAAATTATATTTGAAAGATAGAAGAGTGGATAGGGACGACATGCATGGGTTTGATAAGATTGATTAGATTGAGATCAAGTCTATTTTCAGGTATGACACCTCTTGTATATGACAAAGATGATCTAAACGTTTGGTTTCAGGAATGATACCACCTGTATAAGACAAAGACGATTGAAGTGTCTGGTTTCAGGAAGGATACTGCTTGTATAAGACATGGATGATTGAAGCGTCTAGTTTTAGGAAGGATATATCCTGTATAAGAGATGATCAAAATGCCTGGTTTGAGGAATGATATATCCTATATAAGAGCTGACCAAAATGTCTGGTTTTAGGAATGATATATCCTGTATAAGAGTTGATCAAAACATCTGATTTTAGGAAAGATACATCCTGTATAAGACATGATAGATGATAGTTGGAAGAACGATGAATATATGACAATGAAGAAAGATTCCATGATGATGTGATAGATATGCATGTGAGGGTTTCAATGATGAATGTGACTAGATGATGATGATGATGATGATGATGAGAAGTATGATATGAGATGTTTATTGAAAATGAGATGTATGATATGAGATGTTTATTGAAAATGAGATGTATGATATGAGATGTATCTTGAAAATGAGATATATGATAATGATGATGATGTGAGATGAAAATGTGATATGTAGCTAAATGCAAGTTTAAAATGATATGCAACTAAATGCAAAATGATATGCAGCTAAGTGATCACCCTCATTTTATTGTTGTCATTCCTATGCAGTCACATGTTTTTTCTATGTTTTGTTTTTTCATCATTGAGCTTTTGCTATGTTGGAAGTTTATACAAGCATAATGGTATAATTGAACCATAATGACCTGAGTAAAACACACATGGATTTTGATATTGCAAGACGATACAAGCGTCGAGGTATAATTGAACCAAGATGCCCTGAGTGTTGCTTGCATAAAATAGACAAGAGTTAACCCTTTGTATGTTCAATGATATGTTTCCAATCATGTCTCAAGACAAAATTTGCATCGTACAAGTGATCGCCTCATAGACAGAAAACCAAAAAAGATATCAGACTCTCCTGCTACTTTCTCTAGCTGGTTGCATCATTGAGAAATTCAAGAGATCTAATGATTCAAAAATTTGAAGTGCAAAATAGTCAAAACTTCATGCGAGATGTAAACAAATTATCATTCAAAAAATCATCCATCATGTGTGTGTTGAAGTTGTTAATTGGATCAATGTCTTGTTTTCTCCATGGATGAGCTATTGTTGACAGGGTTTCCTTAGCGTGTTGTGATTCTTGTTTTCTTGTTGCTGGAATGTTTTGAAGTCAGAGGAACACTGCCCCTAGCTATAGATACCAATCGATGTGGATATTCATAGTGATTACCAAGCCATGGTGGGATATGATGAACTGATCTTCAAATAAGAAAGGACAGTGACTACACTAAGTATGTCTCGGATAATGTTGCGTAAAAGTGTTGGGTGATGGCCATTAGCTTTGACTTTGGATGCAAAAGATATGAGATAGATAGAGGAGTTGTTCCCTCACAAATAGTGCCTGTTACTAGGTTTTCACCATTTGTTTTTATTGCACCTTTTTGTTTTTTTTGTATTTTTTTGATTTTTTGATACTTTTGAATTTTTCACTTTTCCATGCATTAGACCACTCAAGTATAGAATTTCTTTAGATGGATGTTGTTGGTTGGTTTGTCAAGCACATCTCCTTCTGAAGTTGTTAGTTGAGAGATTCCTAATCCATAGGCTGATATGATAACATAGGGCCCTAACCAGTTAGGCTCAAACTTCCCCTTTTTTTCTCGTTCCTGTTGATTTCTGGGATTTTCTTTGAGTACAAGATCACCAACTTTAAAAATCCTAGGGATGACTCTGTGGTTGTAGCTTCTACACATGTGTTGTTGTCATGCTTTGAGGTGATCATAGGCATGTTGTTTTTTTTCATCCAAAAGCTCTAGTTCTTGCAATCTGTTAATCCGATACCCCTCATCTAGTATGAGGCCTTTTAAAGATACTCTGAGTGATGGAATTTCTACCTCAAGGGGTAAAATTGCTACTGATCCATACACCAATGAATATGGCATAGCTCTCATAGGTGTACTAATGCTAGTCCTCTATGCCCAAAGTGTCGGATTGAGTTGCACATGCCAATCCTTACATGCATCATTTATTGTCTTCTTTAGGATTTTCAAGATTGTTTTATTTGATGCCTCTGCTTGACCATTCCCCTGTGGATAGTAAGGTGTAGAAAAATGATGTTGTATTTTGAATCGCTCACATAGTTCTCACACATCCTAATTTTTGAAAGGATGCCCATTGTCTGTGATGATGGAACTGGGAATGCCATATCTACAAATTAGATAATTGAGAATAAATGAGGCAATCTGTTTTCTAGTTACTCTGGTCAATGGGACTGCTTCATTCCATTTTGTGAAATACTCTATTGCAGTGACAATGAACTTGTGTTCATTTGAAGAGGAAGGATGGATTTTCCCTACTAAATCAAGTCCCCACTGACAAAAAGGCCATGATGTTGTAAATGGCTGCAACTCTTGTGTTGGTGCATGGATAAGATTGCCATGAATTTGGCACTTAGGATATTTCTTTGCAAATTGATAAGAGTCTTTTTCCATTGTCGGCCAGTAATATCCCATTCTCAGAAGTTTTTTAGTGAGAGTAGGACCACTTGAATGCATGCCACAAATACCCTCATGAAGCTCATGTAAAGAAGAGTCAGATTCATTACAATCAAGGCAACGAAGAAGAGTACCATCTAGACCTCGATGGTAAAGTGTGTTAGTGGTTAAGGTATAACGGGCGGCTTGCCAGATAAAGTTGCATTTTTTATCACGAGATAGGTCAATGGGTAGGGTATTGGTTTTAAGATATTCATAGATTGTCCCATATAAAGGAGAGTCTGAATTGGTTAAGGCATAGATAACATGGGATGCAAAATTGTCATAGGCTGGGGAAAATAGTTGCTCTACTAGGAACTCATAACAACTTTGTTGCTCTAGAATTTGTCGCAGTGAAGCGATAGTGGCCATTGCATCGACCGCTCTATTGTCCAACCTTGGTATTTGCTCGAAGGTGATATGTACAAAGAACTGTTTGAATTCACCCACCATTATTTTGTATGGCAGCAACTTGTCATCTTTTGTCTGATATTCATTACTGATCTGATTTATAACCAGTTGGGAATCTCCATAGACTTTTAGTTCTATGATTCTCCATTCCATGACCATTTTGATTTATGTGACCAAGGATTCATACTCAATGATGTTATTGGTGCATGGAAACATGAGTCTATACAATCTTGGAATGGTGTGTCCTTTAGGGGTGATGAACAAGATGCCGACACCTGAGCCATGTTGACTATAGGAACCATCAAATTACAAGGTCCATTGCTTGAGTGTAACAGTAAGGACATCCCTGTCTGGAAATTCTACCTTCATTGGTTTCTTATCTGGTAGTGGTGCTTTAGCTAATTGATCTACAATTACTTGTCCCTTGATATCCCAACGCTTTGTGTATTGGATATCAAACTCACTAAGAATCATGACCCATTTAGCTAGTCGGCCTATAAGAGCTTCTTTGCTGAGTAAATACTTGAGAGGATAAGTTTTTACGACTAGCTTGATTGTGTGAGCTAGCATGTAATGTTAAAACTTTTGAGAGGCAAATACCACAACTAAACAAGCCTTCTCAATGAATGTATAATTCAACTCATATCCATTTATGTTTGGCTGATGTAATATATAGCTCGTTCCTTGCCTTCTTGATCTTCGTGTGCTAACAATGCCCCCAATGATACATTCGTTGTTGAGATGTGGAGAATGAGTGGCTTTCCTGCTATTGGTGGTACCAGAACTGGTGGGTTCATTAGATATTGCTTTATTTGATAGAATAATTCTGCACACTTGGCTTCCCATTTGAATGGTATGTTCTTATGTAGCAAATGATTGAATGGTAGAATTTTATCTACTAGTTGGGCTATGAATCACTTGATTGACTGCAGTCATCCCTATAGAGATCTGAGTTGACTAATGTTCCTGGGAGGTGGCATCTCCATGATGGCTTGTACCTTCACTGGATTTACTTCAATGCTCTTTGTTGACATAATGTAGCCTAATATTTTTCCTAATGTCACCCCGTAGACACACTTCTTAGGGTTTAGCCTGACTTGGAATTTCCCCAATCTTTGAAGATTTTATCTAATATGCCTAGATGTTCTGCCCGGGTGAATGACATAGCCAATAAATTATATAGATAGTCTTCCATGAAGGTATGCATCATATCATGAAACATTGTCATCATTGCTCTTTGATAAGTTGCCTTAGCATTCTTTAAGCCAAAAGGCATGACATTCCAACAATACGTTCCCAAGGATAGGTGATCATTGTTTTATCTTGATCCTCTGGAGTTATCTTGATTTGATTGTAACCAAAGAAACCATTCATTAATGATAGCATTGCATGACCTGTTGTGAGGTCTAGAATTATGTCAATGCTAGGCAAAGGAAAGTCATCCTTTGGACAGGCCTTGTTGACATCTCTAAAATCTATGTATATTTTAATGCTTCCATCTGGTTTTGAAACTAGTACAATGTTTAAAATCCATTCAGCATAGTCTATAGGTCAAATAAATCTGATATCTAACAGTTTCTTTAATTCAACTTTGACCATTAATGCTACATGCGGATTCATCTTTCTTAATTTCTATTTGACTGGCTTAGCTATTGGAGCAATAGATAAATGATGCATAATTAAGTTTAGATCTATTCCGGGCATATCTGCATAGGACCAAGCAAAATTGATTTTCTTTTCTTTGAAGAATTTGATAAACTCTGGTTTTTCCTCTTCTGTCAGTGATTCTGCTAGGTCTATGTTTTTAGCTGCTTCTTCTGTACCAATGTTGACTAATTGAGTGGGCTCAATCAATATGGGTGATCACTCCTGATAGTGTTCAGGAAGAGTGTCAAGTCTCCCATCCTTAGGTGCCTTAAAAAGGTTTTCACCCTCATATGTGCCCTTTATTTTTACCTTTTTGTGATCTAGTGTTGCCATTGACTAGTTTTCAACATTAGATCCTTTGTTTCTTTCATTTTTATGACTGAGAGACTTGGCACCCTCCCAATTGCAGATATCATTATTTTGTTCGCTGCTAGAGCCTGTTTCTGGGTTGATTGTACATAGGTAATGGACAATGGATTCATCATCTGGGAAAATAGGTATATCATGGTGTTCAGGTTCATCCCAGTCTATCAAATCAGGAAATGCAACTGGTAAAGAGTCATTTGGTGGGTTGAGGTCGGTTGCGGTAAGTGTCATGATAAAGGTATCATTAGGGTTGTCTGGGATGTTGGTTAAGTTAATGATATTGTCAAGGTCTTTGATGGTATCATCTTCCGTGTTCCATTGCTCGTAGTTTCGTTGCTCATTTTCCTTAGCTTCGTAGATATGTTGTGGACCAAATTCAAGTAATCTAGACTATGTGGCTTGTCCTTCCTAAGAAAGAGGTGTGTGTATAGCACCTTCAAGGACATCTTTAGTAATATTTGAACAAATACCCCATTCATAGTCATTAGAATCAGTTTTAGAAGTACTGGCCCAAAGCCTTTCAGTGTTGTTGACAGATATGTTGTAGGGTGAAAAGAGATCTCTGATAATTGATACCAGTCTTGTAGTTTTCTCTGATTTTGAATTAGAACCTTCTTGTACCCTTTGCATTTGTTCATACACTATTTCTCCTTGGGAAATAGTGATTTGATCAGGAGGTGACTCTGTCTTGTTTTGAATAGGTTCTTGTACAAGGTGCACTTGCTTATAAGATCCTTCTTCCCTTTGAATGGTTAGTTCCTCTTGTCATTTCTCTTTTTCTTGGTTTTCTTTCTGTTTTCTTATTTTTTCTGTTGCTTGGTGTAGTGCCTCTTTCCATGAGTCCTCGTTGCATTTCTTCTTTTCTTTCCAATGAGGTTTTTTATATATTTTTTGTTTTTTCCTTAGCGGTATGTTGTGTCCATATCCCAGTCTTGTTTTGTCTCGAGAAAATTGTGAAGGAGGGTCTAGTGGTTTTTTAATGCCTTCTTGACGCTTGCCTATAAGTCCTTTGCCGTTGTATCCCATATGTTTCATGATCAGGAATCCTTTTCCATATTGTTGTGTTGGTATGGCTACCTCTAGAGTAGCAGCTCTATTTTCTCCCTCATCCTTGTATAGCCAACTAAGGATGTCTTTCTCTTCGGTTTCATGTGCTAATGTGCCCAATTGGATAAATTTGCCATCAAACTTGGTGATGGGCCGTGTTGCTTGATGTGTCGATGCAGAAGGTTGCCCATGATATTTTGGTGATGGTGGAAATTTGGATAGACACATGGGTTTGAAAGAGTATTCTCCCTTGCCTTTCTCTTTGATTTTAATCTTTTGTTTGAAATCCATGGATAAAGACTTGCGCTTTTCTTGGTGATGATCTAGTGCTGAGGAAGCGAGAGCTTCCCTGTTGTGAGGAACTAGGCTGTCTTGATCTGCCCCCATAAAATTGCAATGTTGAAAGGGGTTATTGTTAGCTGATATGGAAATATCCTATCCATTATATGGGAATTTGACACACTGATGGTAGGTTGATGGCACTACTTGCATTTCATGTATCCAAGGATGCCCAATAAAATATTGTATATTGTCTCTGTCTAAGACTTGGCACATAGTGTCTCTTTGTATCGGTATTACCTAAATAGGTAATATCACCATTCCTTTGGATGATCTTTCTTCATCATCATATGCCTTGATGGTGATCTTTTTGTGTGGATCAATAGACTGTTCAGAGAATCCTAATGCACAGATAAGTTTTAAGGTACAAATATTGAGACTAGCTCCTCCATCTATTAATACTCTTTTAACTTGATGTTTGTAGACTAAGACTTCAATATGAAGGGGAGTATTATGCGGATGACTCAAAGAGATATTATCATGTTTGGAAAAGGTGAGATTATGAGACCCCATCATATGAGCCACCATGGCTTGAAATTTATCAACATCTAGATCTTGAGGCATATTTGTTTCAACAGTGCTTGTTCTAAGATGTCCTTATGTTTTGGCGAGAGTTTGACTAACTTGAGTATGAATATCTGAGCATGAGTTCTCTATAGTTAACTTAAAAAATCATATTGAGTCTTCAGGATAATAGTTGATATTGATGTGTGCCCTTTCAAGACATATTTTTGAGCTCTGGTCGTCACATTGATTCATGTATGGTCTTGCTTATCTTTGATCTTTATGACATTTTGATGAATAATGATGAGCAACAAATACCCTAACTGGTACTGAGGGGGGTGAATTAGTATAGACAAAAACTTTCTCAACAACTTATCAAGTTAAAACAATGCTAACCAGTTGTCTTCATCAGTGAACTTAACCATGGCAATACCGGTTAAACACAGTAAGACCTCCAAAAGCTAAACCAGTAAAATAGAATACTTCAAATAACATTCTACACTTGATAACTACTTCACAAATATACATATGCATGTGTTGTTTCAGTAATACCATAACAATTAGCTTTGCATGCATATTCACCTAAACAAAGACTGTTCAATCATCATGTGAAAAATGCACAACTCATGACACACAAATTTTTCACGTGGAAACCCAAATGGGAAAAAAAAAGATGCGGATGAATACCCACAAGCTTGTTTTGAACTCTTTTGAAGCTCGCTATGTTAGGATCCTAGTCCGGTTAAAGACTTTACAATAAGGTTTTGTTAGGAATCAATCCTGTTAAAGATCACCTAGTTAAGGGATGGCTATATACCCTGTTAAAGGTTGAAACCCTGTTAAAGGTTACCTCGCTAGAGGATTTGAAGAGCTCAATGATCTTGAGTCACCTGGTTAGAGGATTTACAATAAGCCTGTTAAAGCTACCCGGTCAAGGGATTTTCCTTCTATTGAAATGGTTAGAAGACAACAGGTAAAGCTCTGATCTAATAACATCACTACATGCTAAGGCAGATCCTTTTCAGCTCCTCTAATCTACAATCACACTCTACAATTTTCCACTCACTGGTCTGGAAAGTATCTCATCACTTGGATACAAACACAACATTTTCCAACAACAAACAATAACAAACATAATCAACCTTATAGACAACAATTAGGTTGGTAGCATAAACCCTAAACCCTAAACATTTTAGGTGTACAATTACAAGCGGACCAATCCTGACCGTTCAAACACATTGTATAGAATAAAACAATCTCAAACAGATCACAAGTCATTTTGCATCATCTGATCTTTATCACATATAGAAATCAGTAACCCATCACGCTCTCTTCACATACCGCTAAGAAGAATGTACATTCCTGAGGTAGACATTTAATGCAATCGATCTTCACATGCAAGATTCTCAAGGAAATCCTTCATGTGCATAGAAATGACATGGCATCTTGATCTCATCCTTATCTCTTAGCTAACTCATCACAGAATGTCACCGGTTGCATCGCACAAGCTAGATTGGCAAACCAGAAACCCTAGAGCTGAGACTACCAACCAAACACATTGCATAGAATAAAACAATCTCAAATAGATCACAAGTCATTCTGCATCATCCGATCTTCACCACATATAGAAATCAGTAACCCATCATGCTCTCTTCACATACTGCTAAGAAGAACGTACATTCCTGAGGTAGACATTTAATGCAATCGATCTTCACATGTAAGATCCTCAAGGAAATCCTTCACATGCACAAAACTAACATGGCATCTCGATCTCATCCTTATCTCTTAGCTAACTCATCACAAAATGTCACCGGTTGTATCACACAAGCTAGATTGCCAAACCGGAAATCCTAGAGCTGAGACTATCAACTGGCAGTCACACTTAGCAAAAACCTGACACCGGTTCACATCATCCCTTCATATCAGTTCACCTACTTGAACATAAATAACAACTTCTTCCAATCTTCATACTGGTTCACCTACACTTATTGACATCAGTGAAAACATACATTATCATCATACTGGTTCATCATATGCCAACAATCTCTCACTTTGGCATTGATGGCAATACTCAGTGTAGCATTGCAACTATAAAAAACATAGACCATTACAACTATAACATATAGCATCTCCCATATCATATATCTTCATCATCAGATATCTTCTCCCCCATACATGAGATATCCTCTTCTCCATACATCATCAGATATCTTCTCCCACTTTGACAACAATGCTAAAGTGGAGGCACAAGCTTCCATTCTCCACTATGATTCTCCCCCTATGGAGTAGCATCCTCCAACACATCAATCCTAAAAGATTTGACACTATAGTACCTAACTGATGTGGAGCACAAAACTTTAGTTTACTTCACAAAGGGGCAGAACCCCTAATTCACCTCTCAAATAGGTAAATGAAGTTTTCGGTAAGGGCTTAGTGAATATGTCTGCTAGCTGCTCCTTACTGGAAACATGTTCTAATACAACCTCTTTGTTTTGAACCTTCTCTCTCAAGAAGTGATACTTGAGCTCAATGTTCTTAGTTCTAGCATGCAATACCATATTCTTGGGGATATTTATTGCACTTGTGTTATCACAAAATATACTCACCTATTCAGATATAGGTACTTTGAAACCATCCAATACATGTTTCATCTAGATTGCTTGAGTGCAGTTCATAAATGCTGCCACATACTCAACTTTAGTTGTAGACTGGGAAATACAACTCTACTTCTTACTCATCCATGAGACTAGTCTTCCACCAAAAAACAACACTCCACCATTTGTGCTCTTCTGGTCGTCAACATTACCTGCCCAATCTGCATCGGTATATACTTTGAGATTGAAATCACCGTTGTATGGATACCATGATCCATAATCAAATGTCCTTTTTAGGTATCTAAGAATCCTCTTGACTGCTACCAAGTGGGATTCTCTTGGACTTTTCTAAAAATGGGACACAATGCCCACTGCATGAGCAATATCTAGTCTATTGTGTACCACATAGTGCAGCTTACCAATCATTGACTGGTACTCATTGTCATTCACCAACGCTAAATCATCTTCCTTCGTCAATTTGCAGCCGGTCACCATCGGTGTACCAACTGGTTTGCACTCTTCCATGCCAAAGTTCTTCAATACCTCTTTGACATACTTGGACTAGGTAATAAAGATACCCTCTTTCATTTTCTGAATCTGTAGACCAATGAGGAAATTTATCTCTCCAATCAGAGACATCTTAAACTCTTTCTTCATTTCATTTGCAAATGCATGGCTCATTTCATCATCTCCTCCAAAGATTATGTCATCTACAAACACTTCACAGATCAGAATCTGATCACCTTCAGATTTCAGGTAGATGTCGCTATCCTCACTTGTTCTCTAAAATCCTATCTTCACAAGATGAGAGTGTAACCATTCATACCATGGCCTTGGTGCTTGTTTCAATCCATACAGGGCCTTGTGTAATCTACACACTATGTTACTATCTTCTTATAAGGCAAACCCATCCAGTTGCTCAATATACACTTCCTCTTCTAGGATTCCATTCAGGAATATAGAATTCACATCCATCTAGTATACCTTGAATCCTTTAAATGCTACAAATACAAGTATTATTCAAACACCTTTTAGTCTAGCCACTGGGGAAAAGGTTTCTCCATAGTCTTCTCCCTCTTCCTAAGCATATCCCTTGCATACAAGTATTTCCTTGTTCCTTACAATTGTGTCTTCTTCATTCATCTTATTCCTGAAGACCCATTTTGTACCTATTACATTCTTGTGTTCTGGTCTGTGTACCAAAGACCATGTTGCATTCTTTTCTATCTGGTCTAGCTCCTCTTCCATTGCCTTAATCTAGTATTCATTTGTAAGTTCCTCTCTAGTAGTCTTAGGCTCAAATTTAGAAATCATGCAAGAGAATTCTTTCACCTTTCTTCTTGTGAGTATCCCTGCATCTTTATCTCCTATGATCTGCTTCAAATCATGATGTATTTTCACATACCTAGGAATGACCCTAGCTAGTTCTTCTCTCTTTTCCTCTTCTTCTTCTTCTTCTTCTTCTTCTTCTCCATCTTCTTCTTCACCTACTGTAGCTTCTATTGGTACAGGAACACTGAGGTCTTTGCTTGTTTCTTTCTTAACAGGTTCCCAGAAGTTTACACCCGGTTCATCTTCCACTTGCTCACTGCTAGTTTCCTCAGGTTTCTCAAGGGATTCATCAACCCTAACATTGATACTCTCAACAATTTTCTGAGTCTTATTGTTGTAGCACTTGAGAGATTTTCTTTTAGTGGAATATCTGAAAAATATTCTTTCATCACATTTAGCATCAAACTTTCTCAGATGCTCACCTCTCTTGATATAACACTTACTACCAAATAATTTAAAATAACTCACAGTGGGAGTCTTCCTGGTCTAGTACTCATAAGGGGTTTTATCTTTACCTTTCTTGATGAGTACATGATTCATAGTATAGACTGCAGTGCTCACCACTTCTCTCCAAAAAGTGTGAGCAACCTTTCCTTGGATCGGCATTGTTCTGGCCACTTCAACTATAGTCCTATTATTCCTTTCCACTTTACCATTCTATTGTGGTGTCCTTGGGGCAGACAACTGCCTCTTGATACCATTCTCTTCATTGTACTTGCTAAATTCATTAGAAGTGAATTCACCTCCTTGATCAGTTTTTAGGCTTTTTATCCTTTGACCACTTTCCTTCTCTACCAATTCTCTAAATGCTTTGAACTTTCCAAATGCCTCAGACTTGTCTTTCAAGAATGTGACCCACACCATTCTTGAGCAGTCATCAGTAAGAATCATGACATACCCATCTCCCTGAATACTTCTAGTTTTCATAGGATGACACAGATCAGTGTGCACAAGATCAAGTAAGTTTTCTACTGAAAACGACTTACCTTTGAAAGTTGAGGAGGACATCTTCCCAAGTTGGCATTCTCTGCACAAAGAATTCTCTTGTTTGTTTAGCAAAGGCAATCCTCTTACTGCCTTGATCTTACTAGCTTTAACAATATTATCAAAATTCATATGACAAAGACTCCTATGCAATATCCAACTATCATCAAACTTTTCCATCAGACACTAACTAATCTTGGCATTCAACTGAAACAAGGTACCTCTGGTCTGCTTACCAGTGGCAATAAGTTAACCACTCTTTCCAATTATACTGCAGACTCCACCTTTGAACTCCAGAATGAGTCCTTTGTCATTTAGCTAAGAAACACTCAAAAGCTTATGCTTAAGACCTTCTACCTAGTAGAAATCATCCACACTTCTCTTTCCATTCAGTGAGATGGATCCTTTACCTTTCACCAAGCATGGTGCATCGTTGCCAAATCGAACAACGCCTCCATCATATTCTTCCAAAGACAGAAAATTTCTTTGGTCACCATTCATGTATTGAGAACACCCACTATCAATAATCCACTCATTAGAATTGTCAATGTGAGAGACAAGGGCTTTCTTGTCAGACACTTCTTCCTTTATAACTACAAACACTATGTCCTCATTCTCTTCATCCTCAGATTCTTCATCAGTAACACCTTCATCCACTACAACAAGACAATTTTTTCTACCTCCTCCTTTATACTTTCTAAACCTCTCCAGTTTATCCTTATTGTCATTGTTAGGACATTTAACAGCTATATGTCCTATCTTATTGCAAGAAAAACATTTTAAAGGAATCTTACCTCTGTATTTTCTGGTGCCTTTTGGAAGTCTCTTGGCAAGAAGAGCTTCAAACTCCATCATAATCTCTTATTCTTCCATACCTTTGCATTGCATGGATTCATAACTGGTACTTACTTCTTTTCCTTTTTTGGTTGGTGCAGCAGATGCTCTAAAGGTTGACTCAGTCTTCTGAACACTGCCATCATAGCTATTCAACTCATCTGTAGTCAACTTTGCAATGATATTTTCTAAGGATACCTTGGTTTTGTCAATAGACCTTAGCTTTTGAATAGTAGAAACTCTGATTGCATAGACCGGTAACAATGATCTCAAAAATTTACTGACAACGGTGGCATCATCAATTGTTCCACTAGCGCTCTTGATATATCCAACCACAGTCTTGATCCTTATGCCATATTACTGAATGGTCTCTCCTTCAACCATCCACATGTCTTCAAATTTTCCTCTAAGGCTCTCTTCCTTAGCTTGCTTGACATGCTCATCACCGCCATAAATGGTTTCCAGAGTGTCCCATACATCCTTAGGAGTGTCCTTATCTTGTACATCAATGAACTCAATATTGGACAGGCTGCTAATAGGGGCTTCCATGACTTGCCCATTTTGTTGAATCTCTCTTTTATGATCATCAGTTAGAGTGCCATTGGGGATAACATATGCATTCTCAACATAGCTCTAGTGTTGAGCACCCAAACTCTTGATATAAATCTTCATTCTGTCCTTCCATATTGTGAAGTTATCTCTATTGAACTTAGGACCTTCCCTCTTCATCAGTAAAGCATGATCTTTTACCTCAAGCGGTTAAGCTTATGTCACCGAGGACCTAGAGTTTCTCTGATACCAATTGATGAATAATGATGAACAACAAATACCCTAACTGATACTGAGAGGGGGGGGTGAATAAATACAGACAAAAACTTTCTCAACAACTTATCAAGTTAAAACAATGCTAATCATTTGTCTTCATCACTGAACTTAACCATGACAATACTGGTTAAACACAGTAAGACTTTAGACAACTAAACTAGTAAAACTGAATTCTTCAAATAACATTCAACACTTGATAACTACTTCACCAATATACATATGCATGTGTTGTATCAATAATACCATAACCATTAGCTTTGCATGCATATTCACCTAAACAAAGATTGTTCAATCATCACATGAAAAATGCACAACTCATGACACACATATTTTTCACGTGGAAACCCAAAGGGGAAAAACCATGGTGGGGATGAATACCCACAAGCTTGTTTTGAACTCTTTTGAAGCTCGCTCTGTTAGGAGCCTAGTCTGGTTAAAGACTTTACAATAAGGTTTTGTTAGAAACCGATCTTGTTAAATATCACCCAGTTAAGGGATGGCTATATACCTTGTTAAAGGCTACCTCGCTAGAGGATTTGAAGAACTCAATGATCTTGAGTCACCTAGTTAGAGGATTTACAATAAGCCTATTAAAGCTACTCGATCAAGGGATTTTCCTTCTATTGAAATGGTGAGAAGACAACAGGTAAAGCTCTAATTTAATAACAACACTACATGCTAAGGCAGATCCTTTTCAGCTCCTCTACTCTGCAATCACACTCTGCAGTTTTCCACTCACTGGTCTGACAAGTATCTCATCACTTAGATACAAACACAACATTTTCCAACAACAAACAATAACAAACATCATCAACCTTATACACAACAATTAGGTTGGTAGCATAAACCCTAAACCCTAAAAATTTTAGGTTTACAATTACAAACGATCCAATCCTGACCATTCAAACACTTTGCATAGAATAAAACAATCTCAAATAGATCACAAGTCATTCCGCATCATCCGATCTTCACCACATATGGAAATCAGTAACCCATCATGCTCTCTTCACATCCTTATCTCTTAGCTAACTCATCATATGATGTCACCAGTTGCATCGCACAAGCTAGATTTCCAAACCAGAAACCCTAGAGCTGAGAATACCAACTGGTAGTCACACTTAGTGAAACCCTGACACCGGTTCACATCATCCCTTCATACCAGCTCACCTACTTGAACATCAATAACAACTTTTTCCAATCTTCATATCGGTTCACCTGCACTTTTTGACATCAATGACAACATACATTATCATCATACTGGTTCATCATATGCCAACACATTTATCTGGTTATAATATGTTGATATGTGATTGATAGCAATGTTGTACAGATGATTTATGCAAGCTCCCCATGTATCATTTGATGATGAAGCTCCTTCCTTTTTGTAATTTGGAAGAGGATTTTTAAAGGCGTCATTATCACCATTTTATTTGAGACCATCAACTGTTAAATCACCTTTATCGATCATATCTTGAACAATATTTGTAGGCCTCATGCAATCATTTATGTTATGTCCTTTGTTTCGATGAAAATCATAGAAATGTGAGTCATTCCACCAAGGAGGTTTGATCTGGGGTTCGAAGTTGTTTATGGCTGGCAATGTGATAATCTTGTTTGCTAGGAGTTTGCGGAATTCTAAATCTAAGGATTTCCCCAATGGTGTGTAGATGCATCTATTTGGGAAAGAGTTGGTGTTACCCCTTTGATTTGGATTAGTCCCTCGATTAGTGTTGTTACCTTGGGTATTATTGTTGGTTTGAGTATTGTTGTTGGTGTTTGAATTTGAAGGTCCCTGATTGGTATTTTTTGGATAATTGTTAGTGCCTTGGTTAACACTTTTTTGATTCTTGTTAGATTGTGTATTACCTGATAAAGCCAATACTGGTTGTTTGGACTTCATATCATTAGCATCAGTTCCTCCCTCATTAACAATGTTTTTGTTTCTAGTCCAAAATCTAGATTTGTCTAAAGTGTTGTTGTTTTGATTGTTAAAGTGAGTGTTAGATTAATTAGTTCCTTCCTTAAAGAACTTTAATGTTCCTTTCTTGATACAAGCTTCCTCTAATTGGATTCCGTTTTCGATCAACTTGGCAAAAGATGGTATGCACTGAAGTCTGAGTAGATAACTCATCTCACTATTTAGATTGTCGATAAAGATGTCCATCTTTTCTTTTTCAAGCACATCCCGAGGATATCTTGAAACCATACGTCTCCAACATTGAAGAAACACCATGAATGTTTCATTGTTTTTCTGTTTGGTATTACATACATCCAACATGGTGATCGCGTGTTGAATATTATAGGAGTATTGTGTGATAAATTTATTTACCAGCTCATCAAAGGATCTGATGGGAGGTGTAAGTTTAGAAAATCACTCCATTGTTTTCCCTCCCAAACTTCTTGGGAACAGCCTCATCAAGTAAGTGTCATTGTGAGAAAATTCAAGGCTTATGGTACAAAATTCCCGAACATGATCACGGGGATCACTTTTGCCATCTTATTTGTTGTATTGGTATATCTGAATTTGGGGGAAAATGTATCATATTTAATCTCCTATCAAAGGGGTAAGGAAAAATTTCATCCAAGGAGTATCGTACTGTGGTCCCGTATTGCATGTCCTGCATTCGTCTTTGCAAAATTTGAATTTGTTGGGTAAGAGCAACCATGGGTGCATTTGTTCACCGAGGGAAAGCTTCTTCCCTTTCATTATCCATAGTTCGAGCAAGATTGTGTTCAGCTATGTTATGTTGTTCAGGTATATTATGTTGTTCAGGTATATTATGTTGTTCAAGATCACGCGTTTCTTCTTCTCTTTCTTGTTCTTGATAGGCATAATTTTGAGTCCTTGTCCTAAAAACTTGTTCGTCAACCTTCCTTAAGTTTTTAGTATCAAAGTCTTAAGGAAGTCTAACTCCTTTTCTTGTTAATATGATCATATATTTTTCTTTGCTAGATTCTATGAGTTTCTCCATGAGCTTTTCGAATGAGGGGTTTTCTTGACATTCTTGGAGAAGTTCCTCAATGATCTCTGTATCTCCCAGATCAATATAATCGAAAGGATTTGATAATCTATGACCCATACTTGACTCTGGTTGTGGTCCACTTTTCTTGTTTCATTGAGAGTGAGTGATGGCAAGCATCTAGTAGAACCTTTCTCTGACAATGGGGATAAAATATTCTTCTACCTGTTCAGAGGTTGGTGGTTCGGGTTGAGCTACATTATAAGTGATGCAGAATTGTGGAAATAAAGTGAGATTAATCTTTCCTCCACGATTCAAGCATTGGTCGAATGCCGCTTTCTGAATGTAAGCTCTACTTCTTAAGGGTTCTATGTCAAACTCGTTTGATTTTCCTTGGAGCATATGACGCAAGAATGCGCGATGTGATTTAAAAAGTTGGTGATTAATGTAGAGAAACTTATTCCATTTGGCAAGTTTTTTAGAACTAGGTTGTCTCTTCTTCAACTTAGTTTTATGATAAAGACTTGTTCTTCTCAAAAATATTAGGAGTGATCATACACGAATGATCAATGGTTTCCTTCAATGTTTGGATTGAGATACTTTGTTTGAAAAACTCAAGCTTACTTTATCAAGTAGAGGTTTAGATTCGCCCCCATGACAAAGTGTGTCAAATGATATGGATAAGAGTCTCCTGATATGGAAACTCGATTTGACAACTTAAAGTTTAAACTTGGTATGTTGTTTATTTGATGGAATCCGTTTATATGGCAGACCTTTTGATCAATGTGATGGTACTACCTGATTTTGATTGCATAAAGTTTTATCTCTAGCTAGTTTTGGATTCGACAATTTTGTTCTAAGGATGCTTGCTTGATTTGGATTTGATTTCTCTGATGATTTGGTTCAAAATCTGACTGGTGAGTTCGATACAGGACCTGATAGAGTACTCAAGAAGTTTGATGAATTTTTCTAAAAAGGTCTGATTTGCTCTCTGGTTTTTTGAGTTTTAACCATGCGCTAAGCCAGAGACCGTATGTGCTAAGGTATGATCCAAATGTGCTACACAAAGTTCCTTAGGCGCTAAGATGCCTATGTTATGTGCTAACTCAGAGTTTTTAAAATTGTTTTGACTGGGATGATTACATGCTATAGACGTATAAAAATGACCATATTCCTAAATGAATATTTTATGTTCATTTCTCTATTTAATTAAATCCAATTTAATTAAATTATCCACATTCCTCTATTTAATTAAGTAAGTTACTCAATTTATTTAAATTAAATTCACTATATCCATTAAATGAATAAATCATTTTATTCAATTAAATCCCCCCTATCCACTTTTAATTAAATTCAAATTTAATTAAATAGTTATCCTAAAATTGAATAAATCTAATTTATTTAATTTCCCCAAATTGCAACCAAATTGAATTAAATCATTTAAATCAATTAAATCCTATTATCCCTCCATCTACTTGCAAAATCCTACATCTCCCACTTGCCTTCCTAAACCTCTTTCTAATCCCTTCTAGACTCTTCTAATTGCTTCTAATTAGCCTAACCCATCTTCTAAACTTTGTCACATCCCTAAACAAGGGGAGGTCACTTCCAAATCCTCAAAGTTTTTGATAACCATTAAAGGCTTCAAGCCTTCAACCACTTAATTCCCCAAAGTCTTCAATAACCATTAATGGTTAACTCAAACCCTCTTACATGGTTAAAGAATTTGTTTTAACTCAACCTTCACCCAACCCAAAGGTCTCATCAAGCCTTTAATGCTTTGACCATGATTATCTCTTAATCATTTGCACAAAGGTTTATCCTTGGATTAACTCTTAATACATTGGGTAATCCTAATTTAAGCTTGACCCTTACCTTCTAGATAACCCTAAGGTCTTCTCAGGCATTTAATGTCTCCAACCCCTTCTCTCAACCCAATCTTATGTTGACAGTTTCACCATTTCATTGGTGCAAATTGCAAACATGGATCCCCAACTTTCAAACTCAACCCTTGATCAACTCTTTCAATCCTGACCATCCATTGCCCTATTTTTGCTATAAATAGAGCTTTCATTCCTCCATTTTGAATCATCCTCCAAATTTGTAGTATCACACTTATGCTCAAATACATTCAAGCTTTTATATATCATTTTTATGCTCATCATTTTAGCCTCTTTTAAATTAGGAATTAGTCTAAATATGCATGTTTAGAATAATTTCTTTATCATTTTAGCTCAATCATAGACTAAATATATCATGCTAGGATAGTATTCATACTAACCTTGTCATCTTATAATTAGTTTATTGCATTTCTAGAATCATGCATAGTTTAGGATGCATTTCATTCTAAAATCTATCTAAGCATCCCTCGTTCTTACATTTGCCATCCCTAAACCATTTTGTTCAGTGATCTGAGAGCAAAAACATTGGTTTGAGGGACATTGTAGGATAGAGAACCATGGGACCAACCTTGGAAAGCTGAGTAATACTTCATTACTCCATAGCTTGCACCAAGAAGTCCTGTGTGTGTGTGTGGACAAGTCCTTTTAGAATATTTTCACATATTAAGTTCTATCGACTCGCTTTTCTCGCATACATTTCTGGTGGGAGAAGACCTTAGGGTTATCTAGAAGGTAAGGGTCAAGCTTAAATTAGGATTACCCAATGGATTAAGAGTTAATCCAAGGATAAACCTTTGTGCAAATGATTAAGAGATAATCATGGTCAAAGCATTAAAGGCCTGATGAGACCTTTGGGTTGGGTGAAGGTTGAGTTAAAACAAATTCTTTAACCATGTAAGAGGGTTTGAGTTAACCATTAATGGTTATTGAAGACATTGGGGAATTAAGTGGTTGAAGGCTTGAAGCCTTTAATGGTTATCAAAGACTTTGAGGATTTGAGAAGTGACCTCCCCTTGTTTAGGGATGTGACAAAGTTTAGAAGATGGGTTAGGCTAATTAGAAGCAATTAGAAGAGTCTAGAATGGATTAGAAAGGGGTTTAGGAAGGCAAGTGGAAGATGTAGGATTTTGCAAGTGGATGGAGGGATAATAGGATTTAATTGATTTAAATGATTTAATTCAATTTGGTTGCAATTTGGGGAAATTAAATAAATTAGATTTATTCAATTTTAGGATAACTATTTATTTAAATTTGAATTTAATTAAAAGTGGATAGGGGGGATTTAATTGAATAAAATGATTTATTCATTTAATGGATATAGTGAATTTAATTTAAATAAATTGAGTAATTTACTTAATTAAATAGAGGAATGTGGATAATTTAATTAAATTGGATTTAATTAAATAGAGAAATGAACATAAAATATTCATTTAGGAATATGGTCATTTTTATACGTCTACACACGCTATTATGTCCTGAATACGTGCTATAGTTTAGAATAAAAGCGCTAAATTTTGCCCCCAATGCGCTAGGCTGATGCTCTAAAGTGCTAATATGGTATCCAAAAGTGCTAGTAAAATGTTTACCAATATGACAACTATTATGCGCTATTTTGACTAATAAAAGCACTAAGTTTTGGCTGGTATGCACTAGAGAATGTTCCAAATGCGCTAGGAAGTTGCTTGTACATGCTAAACTTCCCTGATTGACCTATTTCTAGCTCTTTTGAAATTTTTAAACACTTGTTTGTTTTTGATGGATGATTTTCTGAAAAACATAACTTGAAAACATAGCATGAAAGAGATAACCAATTTTGCCTATGCTAAATAGATAGTGTATGTTCTGTGAGGATGTGTACAAATCCCCAATGTTTTCATAGGTTTGGATACCAAGAAGGCAAATTAGATAGACTCTTTATTCAAGTGTCATCAACAATACCATAGCCCACTTGTCTCGATAGTCTGTTAGCTCAAACAATCATGTCACCCCCTAGGGGGCACTCATTTTTTTGCCTTTTACCAGAAATTAACCCAAAGTGAATTGCTTCACAATTGGGTAGTTATCTTGGGAGATATATGGTGAGTAATCTTGGGGGCGGATTCTTCCCCACCCTTGCACTATGATATTAAAGATGTTTGGATACTAACTTGGCTCAAAGTTTCTATTTCTAAGGTTTGTAATCAGGCTTCCTATTCGGTCTTCAATGATAAACTCCCTCGGGAGGCTTTCCAACCTTTAGAACAAAGGCTTTACGTATCATACAAATACTGGGGCAAGGCTAATCGCTAACTAATACCGTTGAAGGGACTTTCATCAACCTCCACTTTTGATTATAGTGGGTTGGAACACTTGGCGATAAAGCCATTTCCCACTTAGTTCATTCCCATCTCACTGACCATTTAAATGGCGCTCTAAGAGAAACTCGGGAGGAAAGGTCTGCTAAAGGTTTAAAAATGCTTCAAGTAAAGCAAGATTTAAGAGTGGTTTGGCTTTTTGATTAGCCAGTAAAAGGGAGAGCATATACCTTCCATTTCGAGAGAAAGAACACAAGTTCTTTTTATCTTTTCAAAGCAGTGATTTGTTAACCTCTATTTGGAGATTTTGCTACAAAAAACATGGGGTTCTTTTTAACCTTTCATATCAAAGTGTGCATTTTCAACATAAAATTTGGATCAAACCTGGTCAACAAAAAATCAAATTCGATAGGGGAAAGCTTTCCCTCTTTGCTTTGCATAAAATGAAAAATGAGGTTCTTTTACCTTTGTGAAATAAAATGGATCCTTTTAGACACCAAAGGAAAGTGAGGTTCATTTTAATCTTTACAGAAAGTAAGTTTGCTTGTTCTTTTTATAGCTTCCAAAATGAAGTGTTGTCTCCTACGAAAGCAAGATATCAAAAGTGAATTTGTTGTTCTTTTTACCTTGCAATAAAGAAAGATGAATTTTATTTTAAGCACCAAAAGGAAGTCTGATGTTCATTTTTATGTACTCCAAAATGAAATGTGAGGTTTAATTTAACTTTGCATAAAAAGGTAGAGTGAATTATTTTTAACCAATGCGAGGCCCTACCCCGACCCATCATAGCATTTCAGTGATTTTCATGTTGGAACTATTATGGATGCTTTATTTTTATGCATTATGGATATAGAGCTTTATATGATCCCAGGAATTGGATAACATTGATATATTGATGCTTCATTTCTATGCATTGTGGATAAGAATTTTATATGATTCTAGAATAGGATAACATTGAGATGGTGTAGGTCATTATTTGATTTGCAAGACTTTATTATGATGCTAGAAATATGATGCATATCTTATGAATGGATTAAGTTTATGAGGACTATGATAACTGCTTATGTGGATTTGCTTTGATATATGGTAAATTGATTTGTATGATGTCAATTGTATGCAGAGTGATTGATTTGTATTCTTATTATGTGTTTATTATTATATGAGGCTATTGGAAAGTACTGATGTGTAATTGAGATGCGCAAGAAAATTATCCATGTGACCATGGAAACATTATGGAGAATCAAGCCTAGGCCTATGTACGTTCATAAAACCAGGGGTTGTCTATTTGGAGAGACAACACCCCGTATGTATTGTATTTATTCGTAAACGAAAATGTTTGCATGTATGTAAATTGTATTTATTAAATTGTTTAAATTATTCAAGGGACAATTGCCATGTGTGTATTTGTGATGTAGAATTATTTTGTAGTGTCACTTGACACATATGTTGTATGTTGTGTTGGAAATTGGCATGTCACCTTTTTGAGAGATTTACTTTTTGTTTAATTGACATATTTCCAAATTATCCTTGAAGGTTCCAAGAAATCTAGGATAGTGAGCCATAAGGAGGGTCAACTCAGAGTTGACCCGTAGGTTAACTTTAGGTGGACTTTCAAAGGGTTAAATCAACTCCTAGAGTAAGTTTTGGAGCATTTTTATTGGGCCTCATGGGGTACCTATGGGTCAAGGCCAAATTTGGCCATGTGTCCTTCCCCTAGGACTTGTTTAACCACCCAAAAAAGTGGGTTTTCCTAGATGGCCGAATTTCATCTTTAGGAAAGCCATCTTTGGTTAGACAACCTTCTTGATATGTGTCATTCCTCTTCCCCATTACATTCCTCTTCTTGAGGTGCTTTGGTTAGGGAGTGTGTAAGACCTAGGGAAGACCAACCTATGGGAGCCTCTCACTCTATCCAAGAGGTTGAAAAGAGTGGGAGAAGCCTTCTTAGGCAAGATATTGAGACATAGTGAGCTAATCACCCACTCTCCATCTTTGGAGATCTGGCAATTTTGAAAAAAAAATATAGTTTTGGAATAGAATTTTTGGCTAAGTGTTGCAGAAAAAATTTGTGGAATTAGGCTGCTCTTCTCCATGCCATCCCTAGAATACCCTTGGCAGATTCAAGGTTGGTGTATTTTCTTACTTGTATGTTTGGAAATTTGATTGTAGGTTTTCTTGAATGTAAATGTTGTTCTCCTTGCTTTTTCCTTTGTGAAAATATTATGTGATCTTCCTCTTATTTCTGTTTATGCATTTTCTTGTGTTTTGGGAGTATCCAAGGCCTTCTTACCCTTGGGAGGGTAGAATGGTCTTGGGGGTGGAAGGAGTTTGATAGCCTTAGAGTGAGAGACTCTCATTATGAGAGTGATCTCAAGGGTTTTTTTATGTGACCCTTGCTGCATAGTTTTGTTTATGCATTCGGGGGTCATAAGGGGAGAAAATATGGCATGTATGCCTTGGGGGTCATAAGGATGTTGGGTTAAGATGATTTTTGTTGTGTTCTTGGTTGCCATGAGCTGACTGTGATCTACTATCTTGTATTTCTCCTCAAAGGTATTTGGTCCACTTCCACCCTTGTAAACATCACATTATGTGATGAAGTTTCAGCCTTGGGATGGGGATGTGTTTGCTTGAGTTTATCCCTTTCTTGTTTGTGTTTGCTTGTGTGTATCCCGTCTAGGACTTGGTTCTCCAAGCTTAGGGGTGACTTTTAGTAAGTTTAGGCTGGGAGGTGAGCACCCCATGGTCACAACCTTAAGATTTGTATGCAGGTTGCTTGGAAAAGAAAAAAAGAAAGAAAGCTAGGAGTTGCTGATTTCAGTTTAGTTGCAGAAAAAGAATAGGAAATGTAATATTATATTTTAGTTGCAGAATTGTAAATGAGGAGCTTTATGTTGTATTTATTTTTGTATAAATAAATGTATCATTTTACCTAAGTCCTCATTATTAGGAATGAGAGACCAGTTGGGGTATTTAACCCATTGTAAAAGTTGACTATTGTATTCAAAATATTCTTATGAGAAAAGTGTTTTTGAATGAAAGGTTGTAATGTTAATGTTGTTGTCTTGTATCTGAAATCTATCCATTATATGAAAAACTTTTGTCATCTATTATCTCTATAATTTATATAAAAAAAAAGAGATGCAGAAAGAGAAATGAGAATGTTTTAAGTGTTTTTCCTGTAATACATAAATGTTGTTGTTATTGTATTTATTACTCTCTTTTTTTCTAATTAAAAAAAAATGCAGAAAGCTAAAGTAGACCAATGTAAATTTACTTTTCCCTATAGATATCTATTAGAAGTTAAAAAGAAAAGCAATGTTGTAGATAAACATGTTAGTTCAAAAAGTCTTTTGTTATGTGTTTGTTTGTTTTTTAAAAAAAGGGGGAAAATGGATGCATACACAGACTTAGAAAACCAAAAATTTGCAAATAGATTTATGACTATTTTATCAAACTATTGAAACTGACAGACATAATTTATTGTTAGAGTTGCATAAATAAAATAGTAAATGAGTCTATTTAATCTAACTAATATTGTATACATGTTTATCTAGATCACTTTTTGCATGTAAAAAAAAAAGAGATAAGTGTGTATCTATTTTATGTTGTCAATAATTTTGCTATTTCCTGCATGTTTCTGTTAAAAAAAAAGGGGATTCTAACCCCAGAAAAAGAGAAATATATATATATTAAAAAAAAAATAACAATTTTTTTTTTAAAAAAAAAAGGGGAGACTTGTTTGGGAGGGCCGAAACCCTTACCCCTCCTCGGAAGGTGCTGCAGGCTATGCCCGCCATTGTGGGCATCCATAGTGGGTGGCATTGGTGCCACTACTGTGGGTACCCATAGTGGGCGGAGCCGCGTCCGCCACTGTGGGCAACCACAGTGGGCGGTGTCGGCGCCACCACTGTGGGTGACCACAATGGGCGGCGTCGGGGCCGCCACTGTGGGTAACCATAGTGAGTGGCATGGGGCCGCCACTGTGGACATCCACAGTGGTTTCCCCATGGACATCTATGCCCCCACCTTGGCCTTCAACCTCCGCTGCCCTGCCGCCATTTCGGCCGCCGCCTCCATGGCCGCCACCTCATGGCCACTGAACCCTGCATCACACACAAAACACACACACACAAAAAAAATATAATAAACCCTAACCCAATTTTGGGCTAGGGTAAAAGCAATAAAGAAAAAAAGAAAAGAATTCTAGTTGTTAAAAATATAACCCTAACCCAATTTCAAGTTAGGATTAGCATTTAAATAACAAAGATATATTAGAAATGCAACCTTAGCCCATATTCGGGTTAGGGTTAGCATATAAGAATAAAGAGAAATTATAATTATAGTTTTAATTATAACTTTTAAATTTAGGGTTTTTGGGTTTTATTTTTTATTAATAAAAATTAATGAGCGTTTAAGTAAAAAAATTAGACCCTTTCACTTTTGGCTGAAATTAAATTGGGGGGATTAATTTTATATATTTCTAATATCGCAATTATCGACATAATTTTATCAAGGATTATTAATAAGGATATTCCATAGATAATTTTTGTATCTAATTAAATGTGGATGTCAAGTTAAATTTAATTTGGGGAAATTGGTAAATGAAAATTATTAATTATTTTATACAAATTTTTAGCCTATGAGGCCAATCTTTGGCCAAATTATTTAATAGTCAAAATTTGAAGGTTTAGGGGAGATTAATATTGACTTTAGTATAAATTACATTTATTTGGCAAATAACATTATTGAATTTGTAACCTTATTGGTTAAATTTAAATAATGAATTTGTATGCGCCCAATTAATTTATTTTAAATTTAAGATAACATTATCATTATTTTGGCCTGAAATGTTTTAAGGAAATTGAGATGTTTAAATATCTCTTGACTATGATTAGCGACAAATTAATTTGGTGGATTAAATTAATTAAATTGTGATGACCCTCTTAGGGAATAATTAGTCTTCATTAACTATTGTCGCCCTATTGATTGAGTTAATTATTCCTACCTTAGTAAACAATTCCATTTACATCTTAGTTAAGACAAAACTCAATTGATTTCTTTATTAATGTGGGTTATTTTATGAGATTATGATGTTCAAAAAAAATTTGTTGTTCCGCTTTTTGCCTAAAAGTTTGGGCACAACAACCAACTTCTTCTGAAAGAAATTAAAAAAATAATTTTAAAGCTTCTAAACTAACTCCTTCTTCTACACAAAAAAGATTAGAACCTGCACATAGTCAGTGATCAAATGTTAATGTGGGCTTACACAAGCCTAAATAATTTTCCTTGGTTACAAATTTATTTTATTTTTTTCCCTGCTAACTCTATGCACTACACTGCTCCACAAATGCGCTACAAAAATGCACAGAAGCCCTATAGAACAAACCCTATGCGCTCAGCTGATCCCTAGATGCACTAGACTGATGTTCTAAAGCGCTGTGATTTTATCATTGCCAGAAAAAGTGTTATGTGCTAGTCTAACTACTAAATGCGCTAAGGTGAGGGTCTAACACGCTAAACAATGAGCAACATGCACTAGAAAATGGTGTTTATGCGTTGAAAAAAGGCTCCAATGCGCTAACTCAAATTTTTTGCATACCTGCAATATCACTCCTACATTAAAAACAATGTCATTTATGGGGTTATGCCCCACGGTGGGCGCCAAAAATGTGTGCGGGAAAAGTGGTGCAATGAAATGAAAATTCCAGTTTCTAGACAAGTCCACACACCAATGGGACTCTTGGTGCAAGTTATGGAGCTATGTTGAATAGCTCAACTTCCCAAGGGATGTTCCATTGTTCTCTATCTCACAGGATCCCTCAAGTCAATGCCTTTTCTCTCAGATCACTTAGCAAAGTTACTTAGGAATGACTACTATGAGAACGAGGGATATTGATCAACTTAATATGAATACATTCATAATTATGAATGATATTAAATCTAGTATGAGTTAAACTAGCATGGATATAATGATAAGATAAAAGATTAGTAAAAACCTATCCTAACATGATATACTAGTCTAATATGAGAATGCTATGATAATGGAAATGCTTCTTAGAATGCTTATTAAGATGATTTCTATTCAAAAAGAGGCTAAATGCTTGATTTAAAAATGATTATAGATGTATGAGATTTAGATGCTTAGAAAAATGTCTATAAGTTTGATACTAAAGACTTGGATATGAAAATGAGGGAATGAAAGCTATATTTATAGGAAAAATAGGGCAATGGATGGTCAGGATTGGACAATCTTAACAAGGGCTAGGATTGAAAGTCATCAATCCATGTTTACAACTCTCACCAATGAAATGCTGACAATTGTCAACAAAAGACTGCTCGAGAGGAGATGTAAGAAGCATTAATGCTTGAGAAGGCCTCATGGTTACCTTATGGGGTAAGGGTTAAGGTTAGGTTAAGGTTATCCATTGGATAAAGCTTTTATCCAAAGGATAAACTCTTGTGTAAGGGTTAAAGGAATAACCATGGTCAAAGCAATGAATGCTTGATGAGACCCTTGGGTTAGATGAAGGTTAAGTTAGAGAGAAAGTCTCTAATCATGTAAGAGGGTTGAGTTAGCCATTAATGGTTATGAAGACTTTAAAGGTTAACTTGTTGAAGACATAAAGCCTTTAATGGTTTTCAAAAACTTTGAGGGTTTTAGAAGTGACTTCCCTTCGCTTAGGGATGTCACAATATTTAGGAGATGGATTAGGCTAAATTGGAAGTGATTAGAAGAATCTAGAAGGGGGTTAAGGAGGCAAGTGGGAGATGTAGGATTTTGCAAATGGGTGGAGAAAATAGAATTTAATTAAAATAAAATCAATTTATTTCAATTGTGGTTGCAACTTGCATTTGTAGGATTTTGCAAGTGGGGGGATTTAATTAAATTTCAATTTAATTAAATGGGCTAGAAGGGGGATTTTAATTAAATGTAAATTTAATTAAATGGGCTAGAAGGGGGATTTTAATTAAATCTTAATTTAGTTAAATGGCTTAGATAGAAGAAGGGTATATTAATTAAATCTCAATTTAATTAATAGGCAATTAGAAGAATAGGGATATTAATTAATAGGAAGAATTAAGAATAATTAAATAAATAAAATTCACTTAATTCATTATGCAACTTAATTAATTGATAGATAAGGAAGTAATAATGGTATATGGACATATGTGACAACATGGGAGAACTTGGCAGAGTAGGAAGCGACAATGGGAGAATTCAAAATTCAAAATCTCTGCAAGGCAGGAACTCTGGTTCCAATGGTGGGAGTGACCAGAACAATGTAGCTGGTCCCATAGGAGAGAAGGATAAGCCTTCGGACATTTTGGAGGTTGTTGTCATCCCACAGATTGGAGGTACTCTGCCAGAGAAGATAGAGGGTTCCTCTAGGATTTTGGGGAGGGGTCCAGTGGGAGGCCCATCCCACTTGCTGACTCCTTGGAAAGCGGCAAAGAAATAAAAAAATGGTCTTCCCTTTTTGGAACTAAACCATCTGGTAAATCCTCTTTACCTCACATCAAGAATATTTGTGATCCTTCTGCTGGAAAGTTCGCTATCTCTATTCCTGATCTGGTTCTGGATCATAATATAAATAGCATGTTGAATTCCTTGGTAGGCAAATTTATGGGTTCACGTCCTAATATCAAAGTTTTTAGGGCTTATGTTAAGCAAAAATGGGCCCTGAAGGGTAATGTTGAAGTATCATCTTTACCTAAAGGCCTCCTATCTTTTACTTTTTCATGTGAAGAAGATAAATCAAGGATTCTATGTGGGAGTCCCTAGATGGTAGGAAAGATAGCTTTGGTTCTTCGAAAATGGCATCCGAATTTGAACATGAATGAATCTCTCTTAGCATAAGTTCCAGTATGGGTAAATTTACCAGGCTTGCCTCTTGAATATTGGGTATAAAGCATCTTCTCAGGAATTGCAAACTCCTTTGGTGAACTCCTCTCCATAGACCCAGTCACAGCTTCAAAAAGAAGACTTACTCATGCTAGGTTCTATCTAGGGATAGCCCATGACGTAGATATGCCAGAATAGATAGATCTAGTATCAAAGCTGGGAACATGGAAACAACATATTGAATATGAATCTATCCCCTTTTCCTACCTCCATTGTATAAAAGTAGGTCACTGGGCAAAATCCTATCCAACAAAGCTGAAGGCAGAATCCAAGCATTCTAAATCCCAAACTGAAAATCAAAAAGCTCTTGAAAAAATGGTATGGCAAGTTAAAAACATAGAGAATAAGGAAGAAGACTACAATCACTTTAATCCTTTGGGGGAGATTAAGGAAGTGTCATCAACTTCTATCTCCAGCCCTTCAACCCAAGATGTATCAAGAAATGAGTCAACCAAAGTCAACACCTCGGTTGCTACTCGAACAGAGGAACTGAAAGATCATACTAAATCCTCAAATGACATAGTTGTAGTGGTAGCTGACACTTATGCGGGAAAGGAATTGTAAGAGAAAGATAACCAACTTAAGGAGGGGGAGATCCCTGACTCCCAAGAAGAAAAGACTGACTCTTCACCGCTTATGCCAAGCTTTGAAATTCAAGAAGCCCAAAAATGTGCAATACTGGGTATGAACCTTTCGGACTCAGACCAGAGTTCAAAAACAATAAAATGCTTCCAATGCTTCTAGTACTTTAAATACTTCCAGAACCCCTAACTGGGGCAACGAGGAAGAAATTTCCAAAATCCTCAGTAACCCGGAAGCGGCTCTTGAGATAGATGCTAAATGGAAAATACCAAAACATAGGAACAAGAAAGGAACCACTCCCTCGGCTTCTCTTCTAAGGAAATCTAGCAGAATAGCTCAAGTTGATGTTGTGTATATCTCCTCTTCCCCAGGGTGACCCTCTAACCATAAAGTCAAAGACAAGGAGGCCAGTAAGAACATTGCAGATGGGACCCAAAAGACTCTTAAGGAGTTAAGAATTGGTAAGTAACTATGAAGATTATCTCTTGGAATATAAGGGGACTCAATAATCCTCATAAACATGAAATCATTAGGAATATGATAAGGGACAATAAACCCGATGTTTTTCTAATCCAAGAAACCAAAATGAGTAGAGAAAAAGTTGAATCTCTGAAGTTTTTCAAAAATTGTAATGTTATTGGTGGTAGCTCGGAAGGTGCTTTAGGAGGCATAGCTACCATCTGGAACCTTAATACTGTCAAAGGACATGTTCTAATCCAGGAAAATATTTTCTCTTGTATAAAATTTGAGCATTTAAAAGATGGTACTTCATGGGTCCTCACTAACATTTATGCTCCCAATACTTTGAAGGCTAGAACTTCCTTCTAGAAAAAACTTATACAAGCTAGGGATAGCTTTAGAAATCTTAGTTGGCTGGTTATCGGAGATTTCAATACACCTTTGAGAGAGGAGGAAAAATTTGAAGGAAGTCCCTCCCAACTGGAAAGTAGGTTGGCCCTTATGGATTTCATTAATTCTCAGGCTCTCAATGATGTGGAAATACAAGGATTCAATTACACTTAGACCAACAAGAGAACTGGTAATGATCTTATCCAAGTTCGTCTTGACAGGACTCTAATCTCTGATGATTGGTACAGTCATTATTTATGTTCTCTGATGGCCCATATTAGGGTTGGGTCAGATCACTTTCCTATCACCTTCATTGCTGACTCAATTAATAGAAGGAGACACTTCCCTTTCAGTTTTGAAAAAAATGTGGACCCTTCACCTAGATATCAAAAGTAATATTCAAAAATGGTGGAGTATCCAAGTTGAGGGAACTGCTATGTATAAAGTTGTTAAGAAGATTAAAAGTGTAAAGGATAACATAAGACCCTGGAATAAATCCATCTTTGGGAATATCTTTGAGGCCAAAGGTAAAATCCAGGAAGACCTTAAGAAAATACAAGACCAAATTTTGAAGGATGGTTTCAGTACTGTATCCATTGCTGATGAAAATGAGACTCTCAAAAAATACCATGATATCATTGCTAAATAGGAAACTTTCTGGAAGCAGAGATCAAGATGCATTTGGCTTAAGGAAGGAGATAGGAACACTAGATTCTTTCACATGTCAATGATCAAACATAAAGAAGCTAATAGGATAACTAAACTTAAGGTGGATAATGGGGAGCTGGTCAAGGAGGAAGAAATAAGGATCGAAGCTAAAAGGTATTTCTCAGAACTTCTCAAGAGGGATCACAGACTGGATGTTGAAGATCAAACTTCTTTCCTTCATAACATCACTTGTCTCATTGATGATCAAATGAATGTCTCCCTCTCTTCCATCCTCTCGACCTTGGAAATAAAAAATGTTGTTTTCTCCTTTGATGGTAACAAAGCTCCTGGCCTAGACAGTTTCCCCATGTTCTTCTATCAAGATTTCTGGGATATTGTAGGGAAGATGTCTCCAACGGTGTCAAGGAATTTTTTGGGGCTAGAAAACTTTTGAAAGAAATCAATGGAACTTTCATTGCTCTCATCCCCAAAACCCAAGGTGTTGACTCTATAGACAAGTTCAGACCTATCAGTCTATGCAATTCTTTTTATAAGATTATCTCCAAGGTTCTCACAACCAGACTTCTGTTTGTCCTTCCTACTTTGATTAATCACCAGCAAAATGGTTTTGCCCCTAGAAGATAAATTCTTGACTCTATCATAACTATCCATGAGAACATCCACTCTCTTGTTAGAGCAAAGAAGTAGGGTCTCATCCTCAAGCTTGATCTCTCCAAAGCCTATGATAGGGTTGATTGGCCTTTTCTAGTGAAGGTTCTTATGGATTTTGGTTTCTCCACTAGAGTTATTGACCTCCTCAGCCAGTTTATCACCTCTTCCTCTTTTGTTGTTCTTGTCAATTGTTCCCCATCCCCCTTCTTCCAAGCTTCTAGAGGACTAAGGCAAGGGGATCCCATATCCCCCATCCTCTTCATCATCATGGCAGAATGTTCTGAAAGGTCAATGGAAAATATGGTTTTGCAAGGCTCCTTAAAGTGACTCCAACCTTCTTCTTGACCTCATTTGTTCCCACCAATAGTTTGTCGATGATACTATCATCATGGGGGAATCTAGTATCTCTAAAGCTAAAATCTTGAAGAGTACTCTTTGTAAGTTTGCCTCAGCTTCTGGTCAGCTTATTAACTGGGTCAAAAGCGAAATTTTTTTCATTAATACTCCTGAGAGAAGACATTAGAGAATCAGCAAAATTCTAGATTGTAGGATTGCTGATCTTCCTGCGACATATCTTGGCCTCCCCATGGGCACTGCACCTCCTGATCTTTTTTGGAGCTCTCTAGTGGATAAATTTCATAAAAAAATAGCTAGTTGGAAAGGAGCCCATTTAAGTCAAGATGGAAAGCTCCTACTACTTAAAGCCTCTCTTCAAAGTATACCGATCTATACTCTAAGTCTCTTAAGAATTCCAGTCAAGTATGCCGATGCTATCAAGAAAATTCAAAGAAAATTCCTATGGTCCGAGGTTGAGGACAAGAAAATAATGTCTCTGGTGGCTTGGGACTAGGTTTGTAAACCAAAAAGCAAAGGTGGTATGGGCCTAAGGAGAATTTGAACTGTAAATGAAGCTCTTCTATCCAAACAGGTCTGGAGAATGTTCCATTCAGACACCGAATGGTGTAAAATCTGGTGAAGTAAGTACTCTCTTCTATCCTCCTCTCTTTCTTATTTTATAAATTTGGATCTCAGTATTAATGGATCCCATATATGGAATCATGCCTCTAAGTGTAAAGAAAGCAATGCTAAAGGAGTGATCTGGAAAGTAGGAAATGGTAGGAAAGTTAAATTCTGGGAGGACCCATGGCTTTTTTATAAACCCTTGATTGAATTCAATGAATGGGCCCCCCTTTCTCCCTCCTGTATTAAAACTTTTGGCTCCTCAGTTGTTGAGTACTGGTCTGGTAACAAATGGCAAAACATTAAAAGTATCCACCCTAGCCTCTCTAAGCTCAAGATTCATCTGTCTTCGATCTGGTTGAATAAAGAGAAAGACTCTCTTATTTGGAAACATGAACCCAAAGGTTCTTTAACTATTTCTTCTGTGTATTGTGTCCTTTCCTCCATCCATCATGGTAATCCTTATTGGTCTAAAGCCTGGATTAAGGGTCTTACCCCCAAAATCAATTTTTTCTACTGGACTATCCATCAAAATAAGATCTTGACCCTAGACAACCTCAAGAGCAGAGGCTTTGCCTTCCCTAATAAATGTGCTTTGTGTCTCTAGGAGGAAGAGTCTGTGGACCACTTGGCCATTCACTGTTCCTATTCTGCCTCAATCTGGGAAAGATTTCTTAAGAGTTTTAGCATTGATTGGGTATTTCCTAACACTATCAATGAACTATTTTCCTTCTGGAATTTTCATTGGACTAACTCCTTCTTGAGATCTCTGTGGCAGCTATCTCTCCCTCACATCTTGTGGGGACTATGGAAAGAAAGAAACAATCATATCTTCAGGGACCTATCCCTCAATCAAGACATTGTGTTCCAAAAAATAAAATGGGTGATTATGGAAAATATTGGGATCATTGAGGGTCCCTGTTTCTCGAACAACCCACTAGAATCAAATATTTTAAGTTCATGGAATTTGAAGATTGCTGACAGTTCTGACCCCAACCAAAATAAAATACTTGAAGCTATATGGTAAACCCCCCCTTATGGTTGGTTCAAAGTTAATTTTGATGGTGCTGCAAAAGGTAACCTGGGCCCTGCAGGTTGTGGAGCTATTCTTAGAGATGATAAAGGAATTTGCAAGGAAATGGTTGTTGTCCCTATTGGAAGCCAAACAAACCACAAAGCTGAAGCTATGGCAGCTCTCCAAGGTTTAATCCTTGCTGAAAAATGGAATTGCCCTTACTTATGGCTTGAAGGGGACTCAAACAACATCATTAAATGTCTTAAGGGGATCTGAAATCCCTCATGGTCAATCAACAATATCATTGAAGCTGCTAAAGACCTTATCAACACTTTTTAAAAATGTTACATATCCCACATCTACCGTGAGGCCATCGACTCTACTGACTGGGCTGCTACCATGATGGTTAACAAGGATGAAATGATTATGTGGATGGGAGAACAAGTACTCCTTGAAAATGTCAGACTAATCATTTTCAAGGACCGATATAGAAGCACTCCAAAGATTTTTGATGGACAAAATAATAATTAAAAGGTCTAATCGGAGTACTTTGAGTTATTATAATAATGAGAGCCTCATTTATCATAATACTCTTTTCATCAATTCCCACGCTTTCTGGGTTAATTTGATAGTTCCGATAAGCTTTCTAGCTAAATCATTCTACAATTTTCAAAATTTGGCTCTTAACAACAAAAACATGGGTGGTAATAGGAGGTGATATGAACCAAGTAGCTACAAAGAATGGAAACAGAAGGAGGAGGTATGGAGTATCCTACAGAAGGGTGGTTTTTAAAAATTCATGGAGAGACTCCACGGATGGGATGGCACGGTTACCAACTTTTTCTGCAAAATCTAGAAAAAGGGTATGCTGAAAATGGGAGACTAGACTGTTGAAATTGATGAGGACCTTATTGCCTAAGCCACGGGCCTCAAAAGGGAAGGATGCAACTTCTATAGAGACAGGAAAGTCAGTAAGGAGGCCATCAATAGATATCTAGAAACTGAGAAGGAGAAAAAGTGCCTGGTGAAGTTAAGTAAAACTTACTACCCACCTAGGGCTTTTGTTAAACCCTAGTGGGATGTCCTTTTTGTTTTAATGCGCTAAATTACATTAGATGGTAGGTTTACAAAATTTTATGGTTACCACTTCGTCTTGCTGAATCATTTTAAGCATGATGAGAAGGTTAATTTTCCTTATTTTCTGCTCTGCTCGATGAATGCCACTATTAAGGCCTACAAAGAAAACCCTATGGGGGACACTTCTATGCACCAAGGCTTAATGGTCCTTATTTATGACCATCTCAAGGCCAATCAAATTGCCCGCATGTAGCCCTCTATAGAGTCTGAGGAGGATGGGTCTATCTCTGCCTTTTCAATGGATGGGGAGACTGATAGTGAACCATCAAGTGATTCTGAGGAGAACATAGATGTTTCAGATTATGGAACTGGAAAGAAGAGGAAACACATTAAAATAAGACCTTCTTCCTCTAAAGGAAAAAAACCTAAAGGCAGAATCCTCCAGATTAGCCTTTCCTCTAAGGAGGAGGTCTCTGAAGACTCAGAGAAGGAGAACCCTCAAGGGTCACTAAAAAAGAAATCTAAAGTTCACACCCAGAATAGAAATAAGCACAAGAGGAAGGAGGAGAATGTTAAGGAGATGGAGGTTTATAAGCAGGAAAGGACCTTGGAAGTTGAACAGAACCCGGAGAAGGTGACCACGGGTGAGGCTCTTAGGATCGAAGACACAACTACTATTCAGGATACCCCAAAAAGGAATAGGACACCTCTGGTAAGGTTGATTCTCCCCATAACCCTCCCCCAGAGGGTATGCAAGGTTTCATGGATACTATAGAGTGGCTTATAACTGGTTACAAGAAAGCTATGGACGACAACAAAAAAATCAGTAACAAAATCTAGATTTTGGAAACCATCAACACTGGGGAAGGGAAGACCATGGCGGATTACATTGAGGACCTAAAAAACACCATTGCAAAAGCTAAAAACATAAGAGATTCCTTCAACCCTAGATTTGAGAAAATAGAGAAAGATCTTCTAGAAAGGAAAAATCTTGCTGATGCTAATGAAAAAACAATCTCAGACACTGCTAATAAAGTTAGTAAAATTGAGGAGTGCTTGAAGAGTATTGTTGAATAGAGTTTAAGCATCCTGAAGATATCTGCTAGTAACACTAACACCCTCATCAGCAAACTGGATGAAGAGAAGGAGATCCTGGAAATTGATTCGGACACTGAAGGTACAGGGGAAGCTCAAGGACCCAGAACCCGGACCAGAGGCAAAAAGAAAGAAAAGAAACCCAACAAGGACCTGTAAGATCTCAAAGCTATTGGGGCCACCTATGACTAGCTGGTGAAGAAGGTAGAGGATCTGCTGAAGACTATAGCTGTGTAGTGCTTTCCTTGTTTCTTTGTTGTTGTTTTCTTTGCTATCTTTTTGGTTAGCTGGCCTTTTTGCCATTCGTTTTGTAAGTGGTTCTTAAGCTCTGGAATTTTTATGTCTTATCTTTCTCTCTTTTGTTAAAGGTTTTGGGTCCTTAAAACCTATTTTTCTTAATTAATCAGAATGGTATATGGACATACAACAAATGAATCACACGCAACATTTAAAAATACACTACCAAACTATAAGAAAGATGAGACATCAGCAACTAGAGATAGTAAGGGAAAGGAGAAAATGAATTATTCCCATACTTATGATAATGTGGTCAATGTCATTGTATTAAAAGAAAAATCTCAACCAAAACTTGCACACGCTATTACGCGCAATAAAGCTAAGGTCACTTTACTGGGACCCACAACCAACACACCCTATCTACTTCTAGGCAATACAACATAGTGGATCAATTACAAAACACCCCTCCACAAATCTCAATATTGGAACTTTTGAAAATATCACCCACACATGAAGGGATCCTAGAAAAATCTCTAGTAGACACCACTGTCCCCAAAGACTTGGGCATTGATCAATTTCAAACCATGGTGGGACATCTTATAGCACCTAATTGCCTATCCTTAATAGAAGATGATGACATGTCCCTACAACATCTACATAATGCTCCTTTGCATATCAAAGTATTAATTCACAAAACTCACATAAAACGTGTGCTAATAGATGGAGGAGCTGGCCTGAATATTTGTTCATTAAGTATTGTCTGTGCATTAGGCTATTATGAAGATGTAGTTGATCATCACAAAAATATAACCATCAAAGCATATGATGAAGAAGAGAGTTCCTCCAAAGGGGTTGTAGTGTTGCCAATCAGAGTTGGGCATGCCCAAAAGGATACAGTATGTCAAGTGTTGGACATTAATTTGTCTTATAATACTTCTAAGTAGACAATAGATCCATGGCATGCAAGCTATCCCTTGAACTTACAATCAATGCCTCAAGTTTCCATACAAAGGACAAGAAATCACCATTCCAGCAAATTCAAACCCATTTCAATCTTGCAGTAGCTTGAAGCTAGTTCCAGAGGTAATTGTTCGGCATAATAGAGAAGCATCCTCTTCTAATACACCACCTAAGGAAAAAGTGTTTGCTTCAATCTTATCAAGATTTGAGAAAATATGCATTTGAAATAAAAAGGGCCAGGGAAATATTTACTACCAAAACTACCAATCTCTCAGAGATCCTATGACAAACCATCAAGTTCAAAACAATAACCTGTCTCAAAACCAAGTAAAATTTTTGATGGACCATTTCTATAAGGTGGTACCCTAGCTAAAGAAACTAATGACAAGGATGTTTTGCAATGGTTATACAAAGATGAGCCAGAATCCCAACCAGAAGTCAATAATGTCAGTATCCCAGTAGAGAAATATGGAAAATGATATGATATCATGAGAAACATGGGATATGGTGGCAGTGGTCATGTGGGCAAAAGGAAAGAAGATATTATATAACCAGTACAACCTCCTTCACAACATCGTAATGATAAATCAGGATTAGGTTATGGGAAGAACACCATAGATCCAAAAGAAGAAACATCATCTCATAGTAAACAAGAGAAAGAATATGAATGCCAACAAGAAGAACTGGCCATTGAGAGAGAAGAAGAAGTTGCACGCAAACAACAAGAGGAATCTATCTACAAACAATAAGAAGAAGTGGCTCGTAGGCAATAGAAAGAAGCTGAGGAACTTGCTCAAAAGTGAGAAGAGGCTACTAATAACCTTTATGAGAAAAAATTCAGATTACAAGATTCTAGTGAAACAGATTTCAATGAGTGGGAATAGGACTCTTACCAATTTGAAGACTCTTTTGAAGAGCCATATTATACAAAAGATATAGACATCAATATAGTCCATTCGTATGTAGCGTAAACGTCAGAGTAAAGAACACTCGAATGGGAACTACAATATATTGATGCTTTTTGGCAATATGGATGAATTGATTATGTGTTGCATTGATGTTTTGTCATTGATGTCAACACTAGCAGTTATGCTTGGTTACCGACAGACAAGTTTTAGTTACCAGTAGAAGATTTATTGTTATTGGTAGAAAGGAATATCCGTTGGGCACTTCCGGCATGTTTGGATCAATGTAGTATGTTTGATTTTATGTGTTACATGCTTCTGGAGCATGTTTTGGTCAGTTGGTATTGACTTGGTAATCTGATGCTATCATACACTCTTGTAAACCCTTACCGGCATGGGTTTAAGGTTTAACCAACAAAGCTTTCACTGAGAAATCTTGACAGGATGCATAAGTGGTATTGGTGTGGCTTCTAGATGGATTTCAGGATGCTAAAGATGTTCTTTGATCATACCTCAATTGAGTGAAGACATTTCTTTGGTGTGGTGGACCTAGATTAGGTTTGGTGCCTATCTAGGTTATGGACCAGTATCATGTTAACGTGTTCTCTACACGTTACTGGGATAATTTATGGATTGGTTATTGTTGTTTTGGTCTTAATCCGGCATGGCAGATCATTATAATATGGATGTATGTAATGATCTTATTATAATATCTTTTAGGTGCCTAGCCTAATTGGTTTAGGCCTTAGGGTTTGTATAAATTGATGTAAGATCTCATTGTAAATCATGGTATGGGAATGAAATAAGTATTTTGTGGTCTTGGAATGTAATATCATATGTGAAAGAGATTTGGTCGATCATAGGTGATCGAACTAGGATTAAGGAAGAGGTCAAAAGCCTCCAACATTGAGCTTAACTGGGACTGTAATCAGGCATGGTAGATGCTATTTCTGGCAGTTCATTATTCTGGATTGTTGTCCATTTATCTTGAGGTGGTAATAACCTCTTTATGGCCCCTCATTGTATCACATACTTTCTACAGAAGTATCATCTGACTATGGGTAGGCTTCCCACAGTGGTTTTTCCCTTTCTGGGTTTTCCACGTAGAAATCATGGTGTTATGTGGTATGGTTTCATTGTGTTAATTCTCTATTTCATTGTCAAGTTTTATTGCTTACTGGTATCTATTTCTACTATTCTAGTACTTGATGTTTATGTGATCCGATTAAAGGTTATTAGGTGGATTAATTGATATAATCTGTCAACAACTGATTCACCCCCCCCCCCCCTCCTTAGTTGTTCACTTGTTCTCCAACAATTGGTATTAGAGCTTTGGTCCTCTTTTGTAGAAGCTTAACTGCTTGAGGTAGATCCTTTGGCAGCTAATACTTCTAATCCACTGGCAACTATTTTCAGAAGATAAATCCCTAAGCTTGATGGAACAAATTATGGGATATGGAAAATATGAATGGAGATACATCTTAGATGTCTTGGAAAGGATATTTGGGAGATCATTCAGAAAGGATATACACCTTATGATCCAACATTTGGTAATCCTTCTCCTGCAGACCTAGACAAGAATATTGAAAATGATTGTAGAGCTAGAGAAGCCCTCTTGTGTGCACTTACTGATTAGCAAATCATGGGATTGACTGATAAATGAAAGAATTGTTGTATTTATGGAAAGAGTAAATGAGATTGTTATGGGAATTCAATATTGTGGAGGATCTCTAAGTGAAGATGAAATAGTTTCCAAAGTCTTGAGAGACCTTCCATCGGCTTACAAGATGAAGGCAACTGCAATTAATGAGCTGAGAACAATGGCAAACACTTCAATTAACAAAGACATTCTGATTGGAAAATTATCTTCTTTTGAGCTTGAAGAATTTGGATCTTTTGGAGCTGTAAAGTTTGAACCTGGTTTTCATGCATCATCATCTACCAACAAAAGTGATTGGAAATCCCTATATGTAAAAGAATTGGAAGATATGAGGAAAGAAGATGAAGAATTTGAGCAACTTGAAGCCTTATTTTCTAGAAGAGTACCTAAAGGACTGACATGAAGTAAGTATGAAGGAAAAGCACCTTTTAAATGTTTTGCATGTAATAAGATTGGTTATATTGCATCTAGATGTCCTGAAAGGAATGCAAGATTTGAAGAGAGAGTTAAGAAATCATTTAAGCCTAATCAGAATAGATATAGACTCAAGAAAAGTAAACAATGCTACATAGCGAATGAGGAAGGAGTAAGTGATGACTCTGAGGATGAACCGGCAACAACTCTTCTACTGGATCCAACAATGGAAAGGAATGGGTGTTCTATGCTTTAAAGGAAGATGAATTGGAACCGGCTAGAGATAAAGGAAAATTTATGTCCCTGCAAGAATACAATGGCAGTCAAGTCAGTTTTGGAGATGACAAAGTATGTATGATCAAAGGTAGAGGTATTATTTCTTTGGATGGAAAGCATAATACTGATAATGTCTATTATGTAGAAGATTTAAAGCATAATCTTTTGAGTGTTGGTCAATTGGTGGACAAAGGTTTCCAACTACAGTTCAAAGATAGAAAATGTAAAATCATTAACAAAATTGGGTTGGAGATTGCAACCGGTATTCAGACTAAAGATAATATCTTTCACTTGAACACTAGTAATAAGACATGTTTGATTTCTCATATTGATGAGAGTTGGCTATGGCATAAGAGGTTGTGTCATGTTAATTTTGATTGTATTGTTAAGATTAGTTCAACTAAGGTAGTTAGAAATATACCTAAGATTATGAAGCCTCATAATCCGGTATGTAAGGAATGTCAACTGGGAAAGCGAGTTAGAACTTTTTTTAAGAGCATACATGATAAATCTAATGAATACTAAGAGGGGGGGTGAATTAGTATGCCAAAAAATCATTGTACTTAAACACTTTATTAGTCTAGCAGTAAACTAGTAAAACAATTTAGCAGACAAACCGGTGACCACACATGTAAACCAAATAGCAAATAATGCGTTCATCCACAAAAGCACAAACACCATAACACAAGAGATTTTGATGTGGAAACCCAAATGGGAAAAACCATGGTGAGATGAAACTCACAAGTAACTATTTGCAAAATAGGAACTAGACCGGTTAACGTCAGACCAGTTAAGGTCATACAATGTTCTTTACCAGAACAGATCTTGTTAGGAATCTCAATCTCTGTTAGGAGATAAGTCCGATTAAAGAATACCTTGCTAGAGGATTTTAGATCCACAGATGTGAACCACCTTGTTAGAGGATTTACAAAAGGCTTTTTGGGCCTACCCGGTTAAGGGCTTTAGACTTGTCGAAGATGTGAGTAATGAACAAGTGAGTGATCTAGAAAATAGCATAGATTGCTTAGTTAGGTCCTTGATAGCTCATTCCTAATGCATTCCAGCATTACTTCAGTCTTCAACACATTCACACTCTACTTTCTCTCACAGACCTAAACTTCTCTTCTATGTTCTCTCTTACAAAAAACTCTTCAACCACCTTAAACCCTAGCAACAACCTAAAACCCTAGACATGATGTCCTTATAAAGGAATCTGATTTCATGTCGGTCCAATATGATTACAATACAATTTCCTAGGTTCAATGCTTCTAGACATATTTGGTAACACGACACAAAAAGCACTGCCAAAGTGTCGGCACTGCTAAGCAATCAGTGGATGGTAACTCATCACAAAATGTCAGTTGGTAACTCATCACAGAGTATTACCAGTTCATACAAAATACCTATTTAAGCAAAATACCGGTCGCCGGTTTGACAAAATGAAGACTAGGAAATATGAGTTGTGCCACTTTGTTCCTTCGTACCGTTTGAGATCCTCAAACCGCTTGGGGTCTTCATACCGCTTCAGATCGGTAAACACTTTCTACACAAAACTGATAGTCTAAAGACTATAATACATCATACTGGTTGAGCTTTAACTCATACATACAAAAAGTGATCTCAAATCAAGTGTGTGTCCATCAATGACAATCACATCATCAATCATCAAAAATGCCAACAAAATATAATGATATACTTGATTTTATTCACACTGACCTATGTGGTCCAAAAAGGACTAGAAGCTTTCAAGGTGATACGTATTTAATGCTAATTATTGATGACTATTCTAGAATGATGTGGGTGACTTTTCTTAGGGAGAAGTCTGAAGCCTTTGAGAAATTCAAGATCTTTAAAGAAAAGGTTGAAACATAAATTGGATTGAAAATCAAATGTCTAAGATCAGATCAAGGTGGTGAGTTCACTTCTCATGAATTTAACAGTTATTGTGAGATAAATGGAATTAGGAGACAGTTATCTGCACCTCAAACTCCTCAGCAGAATGGAGTAGTGGAAAGGAAGAACATAACCATTTTGGATGCATCAAGATCTATGATGATGGAAGCCAAATTGCCTCACATCTACTGGAGAGAAGTCGTGAGTACAACAGTCTACACATTCAACAAAGTTCACATCAAAGGTGAAACTGGTAAGACCCCTTATGAATTATGGTTTGGACATACACCTACTATTAAATATTTCATAATATTTGGAAGTAAATGTTATATCAAAAGGGATTATTCAATTAGGAATTTTGATCCTAGATGTGTTGAAAGAATATTTCTTGGTTTTACTAAAGGCAGTGTTGATAGTAATTTATATTATAAGATCATTAATGATGATATTCTGGTTATTGAAGTATTTGTTGATGATATCATTTTTGGAGGAGAAGATAAATTGTGCATGGAATTCTCTAATAATATGAAGAATGAATTTGAAATGTCCATGATTGGTGAGATGAGATTTTTCTTAGGTTTACAGATTACTCAAACTGACAAAGGCATTTTTATATGTCAAACTAAGTATCTAAGGGAATTGTTGAAGAATTTTGGTATGGATAATTCCAAACTGGTAAGTACTCATATGGTGACTAAGTGAGAAATTATCTATCAAGAATACATCTACACCGATAAATCCGACAAGGTATAAGTCTATGATTGGTGGCTTTCTATATCTAACTTAGACTAGACCAAATATTATGAATAAAGTGAGTATTGTTTCAAGATATCAAAGTAATCCTAAAGAAAATCATGAATGTGCAGTAAAGAGGATATTCCGGTATTTGCAAGGAACAACAGAATATGGCTTATGGGATTCTAGAAATGATGATTTCACTTTATGTGCATATACTGACTTAGATTGGGCAATAGATATTGATGACGTGAAGAGCACTTCTTGTGGAGCTTTCTTTCTTGGAAAGAAACTAGTTTCATGGATCAACAAAAAATAGTCATGCATTTCTTTATCTACTACAGAAGCTGAGTATGTTGCAGTAGCAACTAATTACACTCAAGTCTTGTGGATGAAGTAAATGTTGAAGGATATCAAGGTAAATTGTAGTGAACCGGTAGTTATCCAATGTGATAACTCTGTAGCTATTGACATATCTAAGAATCTGGTATTTCACTCTAAGGCTAAGCATATATTAATAAAGTATAACTTTTTGAAGGACAAGGTAGAATAAAAGGAAGTCAAATTGGTTTATGTGAACACTAAAGAGTAGATTGCAGATATATTCACTAAACTGTTGTCTAAGGAATCATTTGAGTATTTTAGAGACATGTTAGGTGTTTTTGCCCCTCCGACAGAGACTTGATTGATACAGTTTGTCATCAGTCTAACATGCATTATCAGAGATATTATTCATTCCGACACTGATGAGTGGTGCTACTACTCAGGGGGAGTAGTCAGCTTTGAGATTCAGAGGTTTCCATTCTTGCTTTGATATTTTTGTCAGATTTCTGGCATTGATATCAATGGGGGAGAGACATAGGGATGTGAAAAATAAATTCAGAACTTTACAGAGATATTATTCACAGGGGAAGAGTTATTCAGGAGATTGTTGGTTGTCTTCCATAGGGGGAGACTTGTTTGACACTTCTTGTTACTTAGATGTTTCTCACATCTAGTGTTGCCATCAATGCCAAAGGGGGAGATTGTTGGTAATATGGATGAATTGATTATGTGTTACATTGATGTCAACACTAGCTGTTATGGTTGGTTACCGACATATAGGTTCTGGTTACCAGTAGAAGATCTAGTGTTACCGACAGAAAGGACTATCTGTTGGGTACTTCCGGCATGTTTGGATCAATGGAGTATCTTTGATTTTATGTGTTGCATGCTTATGGAGCATGTTTTTCTTAGTTGGTATTGACTTGGTAATCAGATGCTATCATACACTCTTGTAAACCCTTACCGGCATGGGTTTAAGGTTTAACCGATAGAGCTTTCACTGAGAAATATTGACAGGATGCATAAGTGGTATTGGTGCGGCTTCTAGATGGATTTCATGATGCTGAAGATGTTCTTCGATCATGCCCCAACTGAGTGAAGACATTTCTTTGGCATCGTGGACCCAGATTAGGTCCGGTGCCTTTCTAGGTTATGGACTGGTATCATGTTAACATGTTCTCTACACGTTACCGAGATGATTTATGGATTGGTTATTGTTATTTTGTTCTTATACCAACATGGCATATCATTGTAATATGGATGAATGTAATGATCTTATTGTAATATCTTTTAGGTGGCCGACCTAATGGTTTAGGCCTTAAGGTTTGTATAAATTGATGTAAGATCTCATTGTAGATCATGGTATGGGGATGAAATAAGTATATCGTGGTCTTGGAATGTAATATCATATGCAAAGGAGATTTGGTCAATCATAGGTGATCAAATTGGGATTAAGGAAGAGGTTAAAGGCCTTTGATATTGAGCTTAACCAGGACTGTAATCAGGCATGGTAGATGCTATTTCTGGCAGTTCATTATTCTGGACTGTCCATATATCTTAAGGTGGTTATAACATCTCTTTAGTCAGTGAGACTCTTTTGTAATGAGCAGTACGATCTAAGAAGTGTGTCTTCCGGCATGTGCAACCCCTCATTGTATCTCATAATTTTTGCATAAGTATCATCTGACTGTGGGTAGGCTTCCCACCATGCTTTTTCCCTTTCTGTGTTTTCCACATACAAATCATGGTGTTATGTGGTATGGTTACATTGTGTTAATTCTCTATTTCATTGTTAACTTTTATTGCTTACCGATATCTATTTATGCTATTCTAGTACTTAATATTTATGTGATTTGGTTAAAGATTATTAAGTGGATTAATTGATATAATCTGTCAACAACTGATTCACCCCCCCTCTCAATTTTTCACCAGTTATCCTAACAATGTTGACTCCAGTGAGGATGATCGGGATCTACTTGTCGAAGGTCATTCTAAGGAAAATAACATCTTAGACTTAGAAATAGTCATTGAAGACTTAGATATCTCTATCATGGCCCTTAATCCGCTTCACACATAATAATCTGACAATCCCTTGCTGCTAGTATATCCTAAGCTTATTGATTGGGATAATGAAGGATCCATTGAGACAAAAACCTTCCCTACTGATCATGCCATTGCCTTATACCTCAACGCAATCTAACCTACAACAATTTCCACCAATGAACTCGGTAATGCATCTTCTACTCAAGGGGGTGCCAAATCGCTCAGTCACAAAAGTGAAAAGAAAAGAAAAAATATCAGATCTAATGCTGAAAACCAATTAATGGAAACAATAGATCAAGAAAAAGTAAAAAGAAAGGACATATCCGATGGTGAAAACCTTCTTGAGGCACTAGAGGATGGGAGATTTGACACCTTACCTAAGTATTTCTAGGAAAGATCTTCAATACTGATTGAACCAACTGAAGCAGTCAACATTGGAACACCAGATCAGCCAAAGATTCTCTATCTAGCAGCATAATTATTAGAATAGGAGAAACATGACTATATGGCATTCTTCAAAGAAAGACAAGTCAATTTCGCGTGGTCATATGCAGATATCCCAGGATTAGATCTAGATCTCATCATGCATCGCTTGAATGTTTCTTTCAGAGTAAAACCAATAAAGAAAAAGATAAGAAAGATGCATCTTCATATAGCCATATTGGTCAAAGTAGAATTGAATAAATTGTTAGACATAGTATTTATCAGACTAGTAGCATATCCAAAATGGGTATCCAGTATAGTTTATGTTTCTAAGAAAGACAAAAGTATCAAGATATGCACAAATTTCAAATATCTTAATAAGGCGTTTCCTAAAGATGATTTTCCTTTACCAAATATAGATATCATTGTGGATTTGATAGCTAGACACAAAATTTTCTCTCTTCTGGATGGTTTCTCTAGCTACAATCAAATCAAAATAGCACTAGAAGATCAAGAGAAGATGACCTTCACATGCCCATGGGGTATTTTCTATTGGAATGTAATGCCTTTCAGACTCAAGAACGTAGGAGCTACCTACCAGAGAGAAATGACAACCAATTTTCATGATATGATGCATATCTTCATGGAAGATTATGTTGATGATCTATTGGCTAAGTCATATACTATTAGCAGAAATCAAGAGGGAAGACTGAGAGGGAGGTGGGTGTAAATCAGTCTTCACCGGATTAACAGATTAAACTTCCAAAACATAAAATGATAAACCACAACAATAATAGATAAGAAAATTAACAACACAACACACAACACCAAGATTTTGACATGGAAAAATCGATTAAAGGAAAAACCACCATGGGAACCTACCAATAATAAGAAGATACTCTGCAATAGTATGTGAAAATATTACAATGGGGAATACACATGCATCTAGGTACAGTGCCTAGAGCTCACTGCTCAAAAGATATATGCTTGGAAGGCTACAACCCTCAGGGAAGTCTCATTGACTTACAATATGATTCAGATTACATTCTGGAAGAAATGAACTGCAATAATAGCATCTACAAATGGCTGATGAGAGTTCTAGTTAAGCACAATTGTCTTCCTTGCAAAACCAAACTCACCACAACACTTCGTTGAATGATATATCCTTGCTCACACATTTACCTATCTGATAATGCAAACACAATACCAACTCTAAAATTACATGTATATCACCTATATATACAAATCATCAACCTTGATAACAAGGTCGGCTAAACCCTCAACCCTCAACTCATAATTACAAAAATTAAATTACATGATACAAAGATCGACCACCAAACCAATATTATGATTTAATTTACATAGCATAGACCTAATTAAAATTCCCAAACAATTACATCCACCAGAAATCCTGCCAAGATCAACCTCAACATGCTACACCACCAGAAATATTGCATAACACACAAATTATCACTGGTTTAAGGAAATCACCAAAAAATTGCTCAATAATCAATGCGGATCACCAAAATAAATAGGACAGGACTAGGAAATACCATCAAACACATTAGAATAATCCAGAATAGTTACACCAACACCACTTTTCAAATATTCATCGGTCAACATCTCAAAGCTTCAAGAACACAACCAATCAACAACTGTGATGAAGAAATATAACTTGTGGCACACCAAAACACAAACCATTATAAATGAAGATAAACAAGATAATCCCAAACAATAATCCAAAATCTCAGCACAAGATCTGATCACAACGGAATATACTGGAGGGAATACCAGATTTTGCAAAACAGTGATAAGCAAAACCAAACTACAAAACCAGACCAAAAACCTTCTCCAAAATCACTGGAATAATTCATAGGAATATGTTGACATCAATGACAACAACATATCCTAGCAGCATCAATGAACAACCAAATCCAACAATCTTCCCCATTGGCATTGATGGCAACATATGAATGCAAAAAAAAATCAATGCAAAGAAAGAAGATATCACCAACAAATACCCCCTCAGATCAAGATAGATAAAGTAGTTTTTCACATGATCTCTCTTCCCTTTTGACAGCAGTTCCAAAGATCACCAATACATAACACATAAATGTCTCTCCCCAAAACACATAAACAAATCAACAGACTGCTCCAGCAAAGGAGCAACACCAACACATCAATCCAAATAAAAGGATAAGGCTCCGAATTCCACTAGATTGATGCAACTTAATGCATCTAGTTCTCATCAAGAGGGGTGGGGACCCCTAACTTGTCTCTCAGATAGATAAATGTATCTACAGGCAAAGGCTTAGTAAACATATCAGCAATTTTTTCCTTTGTAGATACATATTATAGCTTCACCTTCTAATCACCGACTTGCTCTCTCAAGTTATTGTATTTGATTGATATATGCTAGGTCTTTGAATGTTGCACTGGATTTTTGGACATGTTTATAGAACTGGAATTATCATAGTATATAACAATTGGCTCATCATAAGAAACTCTGATATCTTTCAACATTTTCTTTATCCACACTATCTGAGTGCAATTACTAGCATCAACAATATACTCAAGTTCAGTAGTAGATAAAGATACTAAATCTTGTTTCTTGTTGGTCCATGAAACTAACTTTTTACCTAAAAATAATGCTCCACTAGTAGTACTCTTCTGGTCATCAACATCACCTGCCCAATCTGCATCAATGTAAGCACATAACATGAAATCATCATTCTTTTGATACCATAAACCATAATCTTCAGTTTCCTTAAGATATCTAAATATTCTTTTAACAGTAGTAACATGACTCTCTTTTAGATCAACTTGATATCTAGCTGCCATACACACAACATGCATAATGTGAGGCCTAGTCTGAGTAAGATATAATAGTCCACCAACCATAGATTTGTACAAACTTTGATTAGCTTTAGGAGATTCAGCATTTTTAGACAATTTAAAACCAGTCACCATAGGATTTCCAATTGGTTTGGAATCATCTAATCCAAACTTCTTCAACAATTCCTTCACATACTTAGTTTGAGATATAAAGATACCTTTTCTTGTGTGTGGAATCTGCAAACCTAAGAAAAATTTCATCTCACCAATCATAGACATCTCAAATTCATTTTTCATATCACCAACAAATTTCATACTTACATCATCATCACCACCAAAAATAATGTCATCAACAAATATTTCAACAATCAAAATGTTGTTATTTTCAATTTTAAAGTACAGGTTACTATCAATAGCACCTTTGACAAATCCAAATTTTAGCAAGTATTTATCTAATCTATCATACCGGGCTCTAGGGGCTTGTTTCAAACCATAAAGTTCTTTCTTCAACTTGCATACCATGTCTCCATCATCTGACAGTCAAAATCCATCAGGTTGTTCAATGTAGACTTCTTCTTCTAGATCACAATTTAAAAATGTAGATTTGACATCCATTTGATATACCTTGAAATCTTTATAAGCAACATAAGTTAGCAACAATCTAACAGCTTCAATTCTGGCAACCAGAGAAAAAGTTTCTTCATAATCAATCCCTTCTTGCTATGAATATCCTTTGTAGACCAGTCTAGCTTTATTTTTTACTACTTCACCGGTTTCATTCAATTTGTTCCTAAAAACCCATATAGTACCAATAAATTTTTTATCCTTAGGTCTTGGCACAAGTTCCCAAGTATTGTTCTTTTCAATCTGATCTAGCTCTTCTTCCATGGCCCTAATCCAGTTATCATCTTTACAAGCTTCAAGAACATCCTTAGGTTCAACCTTAGATATCAAACATATCTCTTCCGTAGCTAACCTTATTCTAGTCATTACTTCTTTACTCTTATCACCAATAATCTGATTCTCAAAATGATTCAATATTACACGCCTCAAAGTTTTCTGATTGTTCTAGTTCTCAGACTCAGGATCCTAAACATCCTCACCGGTAGAAACAACAGTCTCTATTTCTACTAGATTATTCTTCTTAGGCTCTTTAGGCTGAATAGGAGTTAAAACAACATGTTGACCTTCAACATAATCTTTGATCTCCTTCCCAAGGTTTTCATCAACCTTCACACTTTCACTCTCAACTATCTTTCTCACTCTCTTGTTATAGCACTGGTAGGATTTTCTATTTGTAGAATATCCCTAAAAGATACCTTCATCACTTCTAGCATCAAACTTTCCAATATCCTCATCTCTCTTGATATAACATTTGCTACCAAAAACTTTGAAATATTTCATAGTGGGAACATGACCAAACCAAAGCTCATAAGGAGTCTTATTGGTATCACCTTTGATATGAACTCTATTGAATTTATAGAATGTTGGTATTTTGGTATGGTTTTGTCATTCATGTCAACACCTATTAAAACACTAGCACTTTGGAGATCCAGCAGCATTCACCAGCAAGCAAGTAACTATTGTATAGTTACTGGTATATAGTACACCGGCAAGATATAATGATCACCGACACTTGAAATGGAATGGAAAACACTTTGTAATGTCAAAGACATCATCTGGACATCTTGTCCTAGAGTTTTGTTCATTGGTATATTCATAGTTGCATATTTGCTATTACCAACAAATAGGTCTAGGGTTACACCGACAGGTTTATCTTTTCCAGATCAACATGGCACGCTATGGAGATGATTAATTATTGTTGTAAATCCATTAAGTCGACATGTTCAATCAGTTATTGCATCGGATATTATATTGTTTGTAAAATGTTTTTATTGTAATATCTTGTAGAGCCGACCTACTAAAATTGGTCTGAGGTTATGGTATAAATGTAAGATCTTATTTGTAAGATCAAATGTGGAATGCGAAAAAGGATTGTGTGAAGGTATATGCGATATTAAGCAGAGCTATACACACAGACATCATCTGAAGATTAAAGGAGGGTTTTTGTGGAAGCATATCAACATTACACCGGTACTGAATCCAGCATATGAAGATGCTATTTTGTGCAGTACATTCTTATTGGATTTAACCATCCAACTGTAGTCAGTGTGACTCCCATTTTGTGATTGAGCAGTGAGCTCTAGGTTGTTGGCCTTTCTGCATGTGCAGACCCCATTTATGTACACTTACTATCTACAGTAGTATCATCTGATTGTGGGTAAGGTTTCCCACCATGGTTTTTCCCCTTACAGGGTTTCCACATACAAATATTGGTGTTATGTGTTGTAGATGACTTTGTGTTTATGTTTCATGCACTAATCCTTACCGGTATAGCAATTAACTATTATAGCTGTCTATCGACATACTTAACTGGTTTACCGGTATTAAGCATTAAGTTGGTTAAATTGTTTTTGGTTTAAATTTATTTGACAACTGATTCACCCCCCCCTCTCAATTGTCTCCGAGACCTAACAATTGGTATCAGAGCTTAGTCCTCTTTTGAAGAAGTTTAATAGCTTGAGGAGTTCCAATGTCTACTAATTATTTCAGGAAGGAAAGTCCTAAACTTGATGGAACCAACTATGGCATATGGAAGATGAGAATGGAGACACATCTAAATTGCATTAGAAAAGACATCTGGGAAGTTACAAAGAATGGTTATATTGTTGTTGTACCAGGTCAGCCCAGTCCAGCTAATTTGACAAAAGATGAGGAAAATGATTGCAAAGCAAGAGAAGCACTTTTGAGCGCATTATCAGATCAACAATTCATGGGACTATCAGATAGGTCTACTGCTAAAGCCATTTGGGATCATTTGGAAACACTGAATGAAGGAGATTCCACAGTCAAAATTACAAAACTTGAAAGCTTCCGAGTCAAGTATGAACATCTGAAAATGGAAGAAGATGAAAGGATTTCTGCTTTTATGGAAAGAGTAAATGAAATTGTTTTGGGTATTAAATGTTGTGGAGGAACCTTAAGTGAGGATGAAATTATTTCAAAAGTTTTAAGAGGATTGCCACCGGCATATAAAATTAAATTCATTGCTATAAATGAGTTAAGAACAATGCCTAATACATCAATTACTAGGGATACATTGATTGGGAAACTTTCAGCTTTTGAAATTGAAGAATTTTGTCCTGTTGCTACTATAAAGACAGATTTGGCGTTTAAAGCATCAACATCATCTACTCCATCATTTGACAAATCTGATTGGAAAGCCTTTTATGCAAGAGAACTTGAAGAAAGTAGGAAAGAAAATGAAGAACTTGAAGCACTATTTGCAAGGAAAATGCCTAAAGGTCCAGTTGGAAGTAAGTATGAACGTAAAGCACCCTTTAAATGTTTTAACTGCAATAAGATTGGTCATATGGCTTCAAGATGCACTGATAGACATGCTAGACTAAGAGAAGAAGCCAGAGGAACATACAAGCCTAACCCTGAATATCAGAGATACAGATTTAAGAAGAATAAAGACAAATCTTGTTACATTGTTGATGAAGGTGTGACTGATGATTTTGATGAGGATCCGACAGACAATGGATGGGTTTTTGTTGCTATAACAGAAGATCAACTAGCACCTACTATTCAATAGGTAGTATAGGCCCTAGCAGCTAAAGTTGAAGTAAAGGATGAATGGATCATTGATTCAGGATGCTCACATCATATGACAAGAGATAAAGGTAAATTCTTGAACTTTCAAGAATACAATGGAGGCTTAGTGAGATTTGGAGATGACAAAGCTTGTTCAATCAAAGGTAAGGGTTCAATATCTCTTGATGGTAAGCATAACACTAACAATTTCTACTATGTTGAAGGATTAAAGCATAATATTTTGAGTGTTGGTCAATTAGTTGAGAAAGGTTTTCAGTTACAATTTAAAAATGGAAAATTCAAAATCATGAACAGAACTAGTTTGGAAATTGCAACCGGTAATCAAACTAGAGGTAATATCTTTCATTTGAATAACAATGAAAAGACATGCTTAATTGCACATATAGATGAAAGTTGGTTATGGTATAAGAGACTTTGTCATGTAAACTTTGATTGCATGGTAAAGATCAGTACTACTAAGGCAGTTAGAAATTTACCTAAAATTGTCAAACCTCAGAATATAGTATGTAAGGAATGTCAATTTGGAAAACAAGTTAGAGCTAGTTTCAAAAGTATTCTAGAAAAATCAAATAATGCTCTTTATTTGATTCACACTGATTTATGTGGTCCAACTAGAACTAAAAGCTTACAAGGTGATAGATATTTCATGCAAATTATTGATGACTATTCTAGAATGTGTTGGGTTACTTTTCTCAGAGAAAAATCAAAAGCACTTGGAAAGTTCAAACTGTTCAAAGCATTGGTTGAAAATGAAACTAGTAAGCAAATCAAATGTTTAAGATCAGATCAAGGAGGTGAATTTACATCTAAGGAATTTAATACATTCTGTGAAGTGAATGGAATCAAAAGACAACTATCAGCACCACGGACACCACAACGGAATGGAGTTGTTGAAAGGAAAAATAGAACTATCTTGGATGAGACAAGAAGTATGTTATCAGAAGCAAACCTACCACATGTGTATTGGAGAGAAGCAATCAGCACAACGGTCTATACATTTAACAAATTTCACATCAAAGGTGAAACTGGTAAGACCCCTCATGAACTATGGTTTGGTAATACTCCTACTCTTAAGTATTTCAGAATTTTTGGAAGTAAATGTTATATCAGAAGAGATGAGTATTGATCCTAGAAGTGATGAAGGAATATTTCTTGGTTATTCATCTAAGAGAAAAGCATATAGATGTTTTAACAAGAGATTGCAGAAAATTATTGAGAGTACAAATGTAAAGATTGATGAACAATTCAGAGGAACTTCAAGGTATATAGACTCTGAACCGGCAACAAAATTTTTGACAAATCAACCTACTCTAAATCCACCAGTACAGAATGAAGATCCAGCTACCCCGGTATCATCTGAGGATTCCACAGTAACTTAGGAACAACAACAAACTAAGACACCCCAGTATGTAAGACTGAATCATTCTGAAGATCAGATAATTGGAAACAAGTTTAAAGGAGTTATGACAAGAGGAAGATTGGAAAATGAAGAGGTATGTCTTATTTCTCAAATTGAACCATCATCTGTAATTGAGGCATGTGAAGATAAATTTTGGATTAAAGCTATGGAAGAAGAATTAGAAAAAAATGAGAAAAACAACACTTGTACATTAGTTCCCCAGCCTAAAGATAAAAATGTAATTGAAACCAAATAGGTATTCAGGAACAAACTTAATGAAGATGGCAAGGTTGTCAGAAATAAAGAAAGACTAGTGTGTAAGGGATATTCTCAAAAAGAAGGAATTGATTACAATGAAACCTTTGCACCAGCAGCTAGAATTGAGGCAGTCAAATTATTTTTGGCTTTTGCAGGACACAAGAACTACAAAGTTTATCAAATGGATATTAAATGTGCATTTTTGAATGGAGATCTTGAAGAGGAAGTATATATTGAACAACCTGATGGATTTTCTTTGACAGGTGATAATGACATGGTTTGCAGGTTAAGAAAAGCTTTGTATGGACTAAAACAAGCTCCAAGAGCTTGGTATGCAAGATTGGATAAGTATCTTTTAAAGATTGGTTTTACTAAAGGAAATGCAGATAGCAATTTGTATTATAAAGTAACTAATGATGACATCTTGATTATAGAAGTATTTGTTGATGATATAATCTTTGGAGGAGAAGATGGATTATGTAAGGAATTTTCTATTAGAATGCAACAAGAATTTGAAATGTCTATGATTGGAGAAATAAAATTCTTTTTAGGATTGCAAATTTCACAGACTGATAAAGGTATATTCTTGAGTCAATCCAAATACTTAAAAGAGTTACTAGAGAAATTTGGGATGGAGAACTCTAAACCGGTAAGCACACCTATGACAACAAATGACAAATTATCACAAAGGGATGAATCTACACCTGTTAATCCAACTAGATACAAATCTATGATAGGAGGTTTACTGTATTTGACACAAACTAGACCTGATATTATGAATGCAGTATGTATTGTTTCAAGATTTCAAAGTAATCCTAGAGAAAATCATGAATCGGCAGTAAAAAGGATTTTTCGGTACTTACAAGTCACTATAAATCTTGGATTATGGTATCCTAGAGATGAAAACTTTCAATTATGTGCATACACAGATGCAAATTGGGTAGGAGATGTGGATGATAGAAAAAGCACCACTGGCGGAGCATTCTTTCTTGGAAACAGACTAGTTTCTTGGTTGAGTAAGAAACAAAGTTGTACATCTTTATCAACAACAGAATTAGAATATGTTGTAGCAGCAACTAACTATACACAAGTACTATGGCTTAAGCAAATGTTGAAAGACATAAAGGTAAAATGCAAGGAACCTATTACTATCTATTGTGATAACACTGTAGGAATTGATATATCTAAGAATCCGGTATTACATTCTAAAACCAAACATGTTTCTATCAAAATGAATTTTCTAAGGGAAAAAGTTGAAGCAAAGGAGATAAAACTGGTTTATGTGAATACTAGAGAGCAGATTGCAGATATTTTCACTAAACCTTTGCCTAAGGAGACTTTTGAATATCTTAGAGATCAGCTTGGAGTCATACCACCACCAGTAGAGACTTAGGCAGTTGATGATTATCATCAACCGACAGAATTAACAGAGAAATATTTTATTTCAGCCTTTGATGAGGAAGCTACTTCTCAGAGGGAGTAGTTGGTATATTGAATTGATTGATATTTTGTATATGAACTTGGTTTTATTGTAACTTTGGCATTTGATGTCAAAGGGGGAGAGATATATATGCAAAAACAAATTATCTTTTGGGGAGAAATTGGTATGGAAAAACTTTGGAAAACACATGTTGCTCCCAGGGGGAGAGATTGTTGTTTAGGAGAGATTATTACTTTCTGGTTATATTCTTTTTGGAGATTGTTGGTTTTTGGTACTTGGCATTTCTGTTTTGGCACTTTGATGGTTTTTCCATCTTGTGTTGCCATCAATGCCAAAGGGGGAGATTGTTGGTATTTTGGTATGGTTTTGTCATTCATGTCAACACCTATTAAAACACTAGCACTTTGGAGATCCAACAACATTCACTGGCAAGCAAGTAACTATTGTATAGTTATTGGCATATAGGACACCGGCAAGATATAATGATCACCGAAACTTGGAATGGCATGGAAAACACTTTGTAATGTCGAAGACATCGTCTGGACATCTTGCCCTGGAGTTTTGTTCATTGGTATATTCATAGTTGCATATTTGTTGTTACCGGAAAATAGGTCTAGGGTTACACCAGCAGGTTTATCTTTTCCAGATCAACATGGCACGCTATGGAGATGATTAATTATTGTTGTAAATGCATTAAGCCAACATGTTCAATCGGTTATTGCATCAGATATTATATTGTTTGTAAAATGTTTTTATTGTAATATCTTGTAGAGGCGACCTACTAAAATTGGTCTTAGGTTATGGTATAAATGTAAGATCTTATTTGTAAGATCAAATGTGGAATGCGAAAAAGGATTGTGTGAAGGTATATGCAAGATTAAGCAGAGCTATACACACAGACATCATCTGAAGATTGAAGGAGGGTTTTTGTGGAAGCATATCAGCATTACACTAGTACTGAATCCATCATATGAAGATTCTATTTTGTACAGTACATTCTTGTTGGATTTAACCATCCAATTGTAGTCAGTGTGACTCCCATTTTGTGATTGAGCAGTGAGCTCTAGGTTGTTGGCCTTTCTACATGTGCAGACCCCATTTATGTACACTTACTATCTGTAGTAGTATCATTTGATTGTTGGTGAGGTTTCCCACCATGGTTTTTCTCCTTACAGGGTTTCCACATACAAATATTGGTGTTATGTGTTGTGGATGACTTTGTGTTTATGTTTCATGCACTAATCCTTACCGGTATAGCAATTAACTGTTATAACTGTCTACCGACATACTTAACTGATTTACCGGTATTAAGCATTAAGTTGGTTAAATTGTTTTTGGTTTAAATTTATTTGACAACTAATTCACCCCCCCCCCCTCTCAGTTGTCTCTCGGACCTAACATAGAATATAGTGCTAATAGATTCTCTCTAGTAAACCTTTAGAACATTCCCTTCAATCAACATGCTTCTTGCAACATCTAAAATAGTACGATTCTTCCTTTCAACAATCCCATTTTGTTATGGGGTCCTAGGAGTAGATAGTTGTCTTCTGATTCCATGCATCTCAGACAAAGAATTGAACTCACTGGAACAAAATTCCCCACCTCTATCAGATCTCAGACACTTCAACTTCAATTCGGACTCAGTTTCAACTTTAGCTTTGAATATCTTGAATTTCCCAAATGCTTTTGATTTTTCCTTCAAAAAGACAACCCCCCACATCAATCTAGAATAATCATCAATTAGTAACATAAAGTATATATCACCCTACACACTTCTTACATTTGTAGGTCCACACAAGTCAAGTGGCACAAGATCTAACATTCCATCTGATATGTACCATTTACTCTTGAAAGAAATCCTTATTTGCTTACCCAACTAACATTCCTTACATACTGGATTAACATGTTTAACAATCTTAATGAAATCCCTAACAACTTGTGTAGAATTGATCTTGATCAATGAATCAAAGTTTACATGGCACATCCTTCTATGCCACAACCAACTCTAATCTATCTTAGCAATAAAACAACTTTTCTCACTAGCATTCAAAGAAAAAGGTTATCTTCAATCTTAGTTCCAGTTTCAATTTCTATATCGAAGGCATTCAAGATCTTCCATTTACCATCTTTGAATTGTAGATCATAACCCTTATCAACATATTATGCTTCAAACCTTCAACATATAAGACATCATCAAGGTTATGCTTACCATAAAAATAAATAGAACCTCTCCCATGGATTACATAGGATTTGTCATCTCCAAATCTAACTATTCTACCAACATATCTTTTCATGCTTACAAATTTTCTTTTGTCACTAGTCATATGATGTGAACAACCATTGTCAATCACCCATTCACCTTTTTCTTCTACCTTAGCAGCCAAATCTTTCTCCTCAATAGAGAAGCTAGTGGAATTAATAGGCACAAGTATATCTTCTTTAATGGCAATGAACACAACTTCATCTCCTTCTGATTCTTCATCGGTAACATCTTCATTTGTAGCATAATAACGGTTCTTCTAGTTCCTAAACTTCTAGTTAGACTTATAAGGCTTATCATACTTTGCATGCTTCTCATATCTATCATTTCTATCAAACTTATCAAACTTATCATGTCTGTCATACCTAGCCAATCTCTCCAGACACATAGAAGCAAAATGTCCTATCTTATTACAAGAAAAACATTTCAAGGGAAACTTTCCATCATACTTACCGACACCTTTAGGAAATCTCTAGGAAATCAATGCTTCAAGATCATCAATCTCCCTTTCTTGCTCAACTATCTCTCTCCTTTCTCTTTCATATCTAGATATCATGCACTCATCAGGATCATATTTCTTCTTACCAAACATAGATACTAATGCTTTGAATGTTGTCTCAGACTTTCCATGTGATTCACCAAATTCACTCAGCTCAAATGCAACAAGCTTTCCAACCAATACATCCCTTGTGACTGTAATTACCCTCTGAATCTCATCAATAGCGACAACCTTATGTTTATAAGTAGGAGGCAAAGTTCTTATCACCTTAGCAACAATCTCATCTTCTTCAACTTTTCCACTAACAGATCTGAAACCACAGACAAGCTCATTCACCTTAGCCATGTATGATTGAACCAACTGAAGCAATCAACATCAGAACACCAGATCAGCCAAAGATTCTCTATCCAACAACATCATTATCAGAATAAGAGAAACATGAATATATTGCATTCTTTAAAGAAAAACAAGTCAATTTCCCGTGGTCATACGCATATATGCCAGGATTAGATCCAGATCTCATCATTCATCACTTTAATGTTTCTCCCAGAGTAAAACTAGTAAAGCAAATTCTAAGAAAGATGCATCTTCATATAGCCATATTGGTCAAAGCAGAATTGAAGAAATTCTTAGACGTAGTATTTATTAGACCAATAGCATATCTGGAATGGGTATCCAATATAGTTTATGTTTCTAAGCCAGACAAAAGTATCAGGGTATGCACAAATTTCAAATATATTAGTAAGGCGTGTCCTAAAGATGATTTTCCTTTACCAAATATAGATATCATTATGGATTTGATAGCTGGACACAAAATTTTCTCTCTTATGGTTGGTTTCGTAGGCTATAATTAAATCAAAATAGTACCAGAAGATCAAGAGAAGATGACCTTCACATGTCCATGGGGTAATTTCTATTGGAATGTAATACCTACCAAAGAGAAATGACATCCAATTTTCATGATATGATGCATACCTTCATGGAAGATTTTGTTGGTGATCTATTGGCTAGGTCATATACTATTAGCAGAAATCAAGAGGGAAAACTGAGAGTGGGGGGGGGGAATCAGTCTTCACCAGATTTAACAGATTAAACTTCCAAAACATAAACTGATAAACCACAACAATAACAAATAAGAAAATTAACAAAATAACACACAACACTAAGATTTTGATGTGGAAAACTCGATTAAGGGAAAAACCACCATGGGAACCTACCCACATAGGATGATACTTTGCAGTAGTATGTGAAAATATTACAATGGGGAATGCACATGCATCCAGGGACACTTTCTAGAGCTCACTGCTCAAAAGATATATGCCTAGAAGGCTACAACCCTCAAGGAAGTCTCACTGACTTACAATATGATTCAGATTACAATCTGGAAGAAATGAACTGCAATAATAACATCTACAAATGCTTGATGAGAGTTTTGGTTAAACACAGTTGTCTACCCTACAACAAAAAACTCAACACAACACTTTGCTGAATGATATATCCTTTTTCACACATTTACCTCTCTCTGATAGTGCAGACACAATACCAACTCCAAAATTACATAAGTATATCACCTATATATACAAATCATCAACCTTGATAACAAGGTCGGCTAAACCCTCAACCCTCAACTCATAATTACAAAAATTATATTACACGATATAAAGATCGACCACCAAACCAATATTATGATTTAATTTACATAGCATAGACCTAATTCAAATTCCCAAACAATTATATCCACTAGAAATCCTGCCAAGATCAACCTCAATATGCTACACCACCAGAAATATTGCATAACACTCAAATTATCACCAGTTCAAATAATTCACCAAAAAATCACTCAACGATCCATGTGGATCACCAAAATAAATAGGACATGATAGTTAAATGTAATGACAGTCCCAAAGACACTGAGAGGGGGGGTGAATCAGTGTCTAACTGGTTAATGGAATATTTGAACTTATTTATAGCTTTGCAACCCAAATTAATGTACTGATAAACAAGTAATAATGCAGTAAAGAGAAATAACAGAGACAACATCAATGCACACCATAACACAAGATATTTTGGCGAGGAAACCCAGTAAGGGAAAAATCTCGGTGGGATTTGTGACCCACAATATTTACTCACTTGACAGTATGAATAAATATTACTTACAATAGGGGTTTCCACATGCAGGAAGGCCAATAGCCTAGAGCTCACTGCTCAATGAAAGAGTCTCACTGACTACCAAATGGATAATTAAATCCAAGACAATATACTACTCAAAATAGCATCTGCAATGCTTGATTCAGTACCGGTTTAAGCTCTGTCAGAAACCATAACCAAAAACCTTGATGGTGAATGAAATTCACTCCGCTCTGCTATGCTCATTATTCGCTCATAAGATGACTACATTAAAAATGCATACACATATATTCACTCTCATAATCTATTTGCCTTATTACAAAATCACTATACATTCTATTTACTATTCTCATTCTATCACAGTATCCCATATCAAAATGACCTATAAGATCTCATACATATATGAGTCTTTACAATATATCATGTCGGCTTACAAATAATTAATTACATTACAATACAATTCACATAAACAAAACTTGTCTCATGTCGGTCTGAGTGCTGATATGCTTTGTTGTCGGTGTAAACTAGATGTCAATGAATGAACTTGTTGTGCCTGCCGGTGTCGGTATATGATGTTTGTGTTGCCGGTGAACCTGTAGAATCTTGTTACCATTTGGTTGCCATCAATGAAAACATCAACCATTCTCATGTGAGTGTAGAATGCCAACAATCTCCCTCTTTGGCATTGATGGCAACACTCATGAGAAAAATCCAAAAACCGTTGTCCAAAAATGAAGTCCAAAACTGATCCCCAAAAAAAGTGTGCTCCCCTTGAGCAAGTGATTTCTTCTATACATTTTCCTCCATACATTTTTCTCCATACTACTCCCCCTTTGAAATCAATGACAAAGGATGTCGAAAAGAGTCAAAGAATACAAAATTCTACCTCATAGCCTGTAACCAATTGTGTACAATTTGAAAGATATCCGCCAAAATTAGATTCAGGATTTGCATGAATTTATTATTGTCAGAAATAATGGTTTTGGTCTATTGGATCATGTCGGTCAGATAATGCATCTGTTGCTCCAATGATCATTATCCTTAAATTGATGCTTTAGATAGCTCAACCTGCTGAGTTATAAGACTGTCCAATCTTGGACCAGGTTTTTTTTTTAGTTCCCAGGCCTTCAACCTTATCCTTTCTTTTTTTGGCTCCAGTTTCTCTATCTTTTCCTCAAAAATTGCCATCTCTTGATTAAAAACTGAGGTAAGTTCCGAATAACCTATCATATTATCTACTATGTCATCTATCTCCTTTTGTGTTTTCTTAATTTCCTCATCAATGTCTTCAGTCAAGTGGTGAGGCTTGCAAGCTTATTTATAAAAATCCTTATATTCCAAAATTGTTGAATTAAGTACCGGTAATAAGGAATCAATATGCTCAGTACAGTCCTTGATAGTCTTCTCAAACAATTCACCTTTTTATTTATTCACCTTTTCCATAATGGTTTCTTCATTGATCTTATCTACAATTAGTGTTGGCATATGATGAACTGGCATGTTGATATGATGATAATGTATGTTGTCATTGATATCAATAAGTGCAAGAGAATAGGTATGTAGATTGGAAGAGATGTAGTGAATCGGTGTCGAGGTTTCACTGAGTGTGACTACTGGTTGGTAGTCTCAGCTCTAGGTTTTCGGTTTGGAAATGTCGCTTGTGCAATGCAACCGATGATATTATGTGATGAATTAGCTAAGAGATGAAGATGAGATAGTGATGCCACATCAGCTTTGTGCACGTGAAGGATTTTCTTGAGGATCTTGCATGTGAAGATCGACTACATTAAATGTCTACCTCAGGAATGAACATTCTTCTTAGTGGTATGAGAAGAAAGTGTGATGAGTTACTGATTTCTATGTGCGGTGAAGAATGGACAATGCAGATTGTCTTATGATCTATTTGAAATTCTATTGCTCTATGCAAAGTGTTTGGATGGTCAGGATTGGATCCCTTGTATTGTAAACCTAAAATGCTTAGGTTTTTGGGTTTATACTACTAACCTAATTATTGTCTATAAGGTCGATGATGTTTGTTATTGTCAGTTGTTGGCAAATGTTGTGTGTGTATATGAGTGATGAGATACTTTCTAAACCATTAAGAGAAAACTGCAGTGTGATTGTAGAGTAGAGGAACTGAAAAGGATTTGCCTTAGCATATAGTGCTGTTATCATATCAAAGCTTTACCTGTTGTCTTCTAACCATTTCAACAGAAGTAAAATCCCTTTGTTGGGTAGCTTTAATAGGCTTACTATAAATCCTCTAACCAATTGACTCAAGTTCATTGAGTTCTTTAAATCCTCTAGAAAGGTAACCTTTAATAGGGTTTCAACCTTTAACAGGGTATATAGCCATCCCTTAACTAGGTGATCTTTAATAGGATTGGTTCCTAGCAGATCCTTATTGTAAAGTATTTAACCAGACTAGGCTCCTAACAAAGCGAGCTTCAAAAGAGTTCAAAAACAAGCTTGTGGGTATTCATCCCCACCGTGGTTTTTCCCATTTGGGTTTCCACGTGAAAAATCTGTGTGTCATGAGTTGTACATTTTTCCTTTGATGATTAAGTGTTTTTTGATTAAGTGATTATGCATGTAGAGCTAATGGTTGTGGTTTTATTGACACACCACATGCATATGTTTATGGGTGAAGTAGTTATCAAGTATTGAATGTATTTTAAGTGTTCAAACTTACGGGTCTATGTTGTCTAAAGTCTTACTATGTTTAACTGGTATTGCCATGGTTAAGTTCAGAAATTAAGACATCCGGTTAGTGTTGTTTTAACTTGATAAGTTGCAGAGAAGTTTTTGTATGCACTGATTCACCCCCCCCTCTCAATACTAGTTAGGGTATCTATTTTTCATCATTATTCATCAATTTGTGTCAGAGAAACTCCAGGTCCTCAGTGATATAAGCTTAACCGCTTGAGGTAAAAGATCCTGCCTTAATGATAAAGATGGAAGGTCCTAAGTTCAATAGAGATAACTTCAAAATATGGAAGGATAGAATGAAGATCTATATCAAGAGTTTGGGTGCTCAACACTAGAGCTATGTTGAGAATGTCTATGTAATTCCCACTGGCACTTTAATCAATGATCAGAAAAGAGAGATTCAAGAAAATGGGCAAGTCATGGAAGCCCTTATTAGCAGTTTGTCTAATATTGAGTTCATTGATGTACAAGATAAGGACACTCCTAAAGATGTATGGGACACATTGGAAACTATTTATGGTGGTGATGAGCATGTAAAGAAAGTGAAGGAAGAGAGCCTTAGAGGAAAATTTGAAGACATGAGGATGGTTGAAGGTGAGACCATTCAACAATATGGCATAAGAATCAAGACTGTTGTTGGAGATATCAAGAGCACTGGTGGAACAATTGATGATGCCACCATTGTCAGTAAAGTCTTGAGATCATTGTTACTGGTCTATGCAATTTGATTTGCTGCTATTCAGGAACTAAGGTCTATTGACAAAACCAAGGTATCCTTGGACTCTACCATTGTAAAATTAATTGCATATGAGTTGAATAGCTATGATGGCAGTGTTCAGTAGACTAAGTCAGCTTTTAGAGCATCTATTGCACCAACCAAAAAAGGAAAAGAAGCAAGTATCAGTTATGAATACATGCAAAGAAGATGTATGGATGATGAAGAGATTCCGATTGAGTTTGAAGCTCTTCTTGCCAAGAGACTTCCAAAAGGTACTGGAAAATATAGAGGTAAGCTTCCTTTAAAATATTTTTCCTACAATAAGACAAGACATATAGCTGTTAACTATCCCAACAATGAGAATATGGATAAACTAGAGAGGTTTAGAAAGTATAAAGAAGGAAATAGAAGAAATTGTCTTGTTGCAGTGGATGAAGGTGTTATTGATGAATAATCTAAGGATGAAGAAAATGAAGACATAGTATTTGTAGTTGTAAAGGAAGAAGTGTCTGACAAGAAATCCCTTGTCTCTCGCATTGACAACTCTAATGATTGGATAATTGATAGTGGTTGTTCTCACCACATGACTAGTGATAGGAGAAAGTTTTTGTCTCTAAAAGAATATGACGGAGGTGTTGTCAGATTTAGCAATGATACACCATGTTTGGTGAAAGGTAAAGGATCCATCTCACTGAATGGAAAGAGCAGTGCAGATGATGTCTACTAGGTAGAAGGTCTTAAGCATAACCCGTTGAGTGTTACTTAGCTAAATGATAAAGGACTCATTCTGGAGTTCAAAGGTGGAGTCTGCAATATAACTGGAAAAAGTGGTAAACTTATTGCCACCAATAAGTAGACCAGAGGTAACCTATTTCAGTTGAATGCCAAGATAAGCCAGTGTCTGATGGAGAAGTTTGATGATAGTTGGATATGGCACATAAGACTTTGTCATATGAGCTTTGATAAAATTGTAAAGGCTAGTAAGATGAAGGTAGTAAGAAGATTACCTTTGTTGAACAAACCAGAGAATTCTTTGTGCAGAGAATGTCAACTTGGGATGATGTCTTCCTCAACTTTCAAAGGTAAGTCTTTTTCAGTAGAATACTTACTTGATCTTGTGCATACTGATTTGTGTGGTCCTATGAAAACTAGAAGTATTCAAGGAGATAGGTATATCATGATTCTTACCAGTGTCTGCTCAAGAATGATGTGGGTCACATTCTTGAAAGACAAGTCTGAGGCGTTTCGAAAGTTCAAAGCCTTTAGAGCATTGGTAGAGAAGGAAAGTGGTCAAAAGATAAAATGCCTAAGAACTGATCAAGGAGGTGAATTCACTTCTGATGAATTTAACAAGTACTGTGAAGATAGAGGTATCAAGAGGTAGTTGTCTGCCCCAAGGACACCATAATAGAATGGCATAGCAGAAAGGAATAACAGGACTATAGTTGAAGCGGCTAGAACAATGTTGATCTAAGGAAAGGTTGCTCACACTTTTTGGAGAGAAGCGGTGAGCACTGCAATCTATACTATGAACCAAGTACTCATCAAGAAAGGTAGAGTTAAAACCCCTTATGAGTATTGGACTAGGAAAACTCCCACTGTGAGTTATTTTAAAGTGTTTGGCAGTAAGTGTTACATCAGGAGAAGTGAGCATCTAAGAAAGTTTGATGCTAAATGTGATGAAGGAATATTTTTGGGATATTCCACTAAGAGCAAAGCTCTCAAGTGCTACAACAATAGAACACAGAAAATTGTTGAGAGTATCAATGTCAAGGTTGATGAATCTCCTGAGGAACCTGAGAAAACCTATAGCGAAGAAGTGGAAGATGAACTGGGTATATCCTTCTGTGAACCAATTAAGAAAGAAACAAGTAAAGATCTCAGTGTTCCTATACCGGTAGAAGCTGCAGTAGGTGAAGAAGAAAAGGTAAGTGAAGAAGAAGAGGAAAAACTAGCAGAACTAGCTAGAGTCATTCCTAGGTATGTGAAACTACATCATGATCCAAAGCAAATCATAGGAGATAAAGATGCAGGGATACTCACAAGAAGAAATGTGAAAGATAAATCTTGCATGATTTCTGAATTAGATCCCAAGACTTCTAGAGAAGCACTTATAGATGAAGAATGTATTAAGGCAATGGAAGAGGAGCTAGACCAGATAGAAAAGAATGCAAAATGGTCTTTGGTACCCAAACCAGAACACAAGAATGTCATAGGTGCCAAATGGGTCTTCGGGAATAAGCTAAATGAAGAAGGCACAATTGTGATGAACAAGGCAAGACTTGTATGCAAAGGATATGCTCAGGAAGAGGGAGAAGACTATGGAGAAACCTTTTCTCCTATGGCTAGACTGGAAGGTGTCCAAATGCTACTTGCATTTGCAGCATTCAAGGGATTTAAGGTTTATTAGATGGATGTGAAGTCTGTGTTCTTGAATGGAATCCTAGAAGAGGAAGTGTATATTGAGCAACCAGATGGGTTTGCCTTATCAGAAGATAGTAACATGGTGTGTAGATTGCATAAAGCCCTATATGGATTAAAACAAGCACCTAGGGCATGGTATGAATGGTTACACTCTCATCTTGTGAAGATTGGATTTCAGAGAACAAGTAAGGATAGTAACATCTACCTAAAATCTAAAGGTGATTAGATTCTGATCTGTGAAGTATTTGTAGATGACATTATCTTTGGAGGAGATGATAAAATGAGTCATGCTTTTGCTAATGAAATGAAGAAAGAGTTTGAGATGTCTCTGATTGGAGAGATAAAGTTCTTCATTGGTTTATAGATTCAACAAATGAAAGAGGGTATCTTTATTACCCAGTCCAAGTATGTCAAAGAGGTATTAAAGACCTTTGGCATGGAGGAGAGAAAACCAGCTGGTACATCGATGGTGATCGACTGTAAACTGACTAAGGAAGATGATTCAATGTTGGTGAATGAGAAGGAATACTGGTGAATGATCGATAAGCTGCACTATGTGGTACACATCAGACCAGATATTGCTCATGCAATGGGCATAGTATCTCATTTTTTAAAAAGTCTAAGAGAATCCCACTTGGTAGCTGTCAAGTGGATTCTTAGATATCTGAAAGGAACAGTTGACTATGGATTGTGGTATCCATATAATGGTGACTTTAATCTCAAAGTATATACCGATGCCGATTGGGCAGGTAATGTGGATGACTGGAAGAGCACAACCGATGGAGCATTCTTTCTTAGTGGAAGACTAGTCTCGTGGACGAGTAAGAAGCAGAGTTGTACTTCTTAGTCTACAACTGAAGTAGAATATGTGGCAACATTTATGAATTGTACTCAAGCAATCTGGATGAAACATGTATTGGAAGGTTTCAAAGTACCTATATCTGAGCCGGTGAATATATTTTGTGACAACACTAGTGTAATAAATATTTTCAAGAATCTGGTATTGCATGCTAGAACTAAGTACATTGAGCTTAAGTATCACTTTTTGAGAGAAAAGGTTCAGAATAAGGAGGTTGTACTAAAACATGTTTCCAGTAAGGAGCAGCTAGCAGATATATTCACTAAGCCCTTACCGAAGACTATATTTACCTATTTGAGAGGTGAATTAGGGGTTCTGCCCCTTCATGAAGTCAAATAAAGTTGTGTGGTCCACATCAGTCAGGTACTACAGTGTCAAAATTGTTAGGATTGATGTGTTGAAGGATGCTACTCCATAGGGGGAGCAACATAGTGGAGAATGGAAGCTTGTGCCTCTGCTTTGCCATTGTTGTCAAAGGGGGAGAAGATATCTGATGATGTAGAATACACTGGTCTATGATGTCTATAGTCGCAATGCTACACTATGTATTGCTAGCAATACCAAAGGGGAAGATTGTTAGCATATGATGAACCGACATGTTGATATGATGATAATGTATGTTGTCACTAATGTCAATAAGTGCAAGAGAACTAGTATGCATATTGGAAGAGATGCAGTGAACCGGTGTCAGGGTTTCACTGAGTGTGACTACCGGTTGGTAGTCTTAGCTCTAGGGTTTCTAGTTTGGCAATCTCGCTTGTGCGATGCAATCGATGACATTCTATGATGAGTTAGCTAAGAGATGAAGATGAGATAGTGATGCCACGTCAGCTCTGTGCATGTGAAGGATTTACTTGAGGATCTTGCATGTGAAGATCAATTGCATTAAATGTCTACCTCGGGAATGAAAATTCTTCTTAGCAGTATGAGAAGAAAGTGTGATGAGTTATTGATTTCTATGTGCAGTGAAGAATGGATGATGCAAATTGTCTTATGATCTGTTTGAAATTGAATTTCTCTATGAAAAGTGTTTGGATAGTCAGGATTGGATCCCTTGTATTGTAAACCTAAAATGCTTAGGGTTTTGGGTTTATGCTACCGACCTAATTATTGTCTATAAGGTCGATAATGTTTGTTATTGTAAGTTGTTGGAAAATGTTGTGTGTGTATCCGAGTGATGAGATACTTGCCAGACTAGTAAGAGAAAATTGTAGAGTGTGATTGCAGAGTAGAGGAACTGAAAAGGATTTGCCTTAGCATATAGTGTTGTTATCAGATCAAAGCTTTACCTATTGTCTTCTAACCATTTCAATAGAAGGAAAATCCCTTTGTCGGGTAGCTTTAACAGGCTTACAGTAAATCCTCTAACCAAGTGACTCAAGTTCATTGAGTTCTTTAAATCCTCTAGCAAGGTAACCTTTAACAGGGTATATAGCCATCCCTTAACTGGGTGATCTTTAACGAGATCGGTTCCTAGCAGAACCTTATTGTAAAGTCTTTAACCGAACTAGGCTCCTAATAGAGCGAGCTTCAAAAGAGTTCAAAAAAAAGCTTGTGGGTATTCATCCCCACCGTGGTTTTTCCCATTTGGGTTTCCACATGAAAAATTTGTGTGTCATGAGTTGTGCATTTTTCCTGTGATGATTAATTGCTTTTTGATTAAGTGATTATGCATGCAGAGCTAACGGTTGTGGTATTATTAACACACCACATGCATATGTTTATGGGTGAAGTAGTTATCAAGTATTGATTGTATTTAAAGTGTTCAGACTTACCAGTCTATGTTGTCTGAAGTCTTACTATGTTTAACTGATTTAGTAATGAAGACAATCGGTTAGTGTTGTTTTAACTTGATAAGTTGCAGAGAAGTTTTTGTATGCACTGATTCACCCCCCCTCTCAATACCAGTTAGGGTATTTGTTGTTCATCATTATTCATCAATTAGACATTTGAAGCAATAAATTTGGACAATGCATCCAATTTACTCAAAAAACCATCAATATGATCTATCTTACAAGTTGGTGCAATTATTTTTAAAGTAGGCAATGTATCATCAATGGCCTTAAATTATAAGGCATTGCAATCTGTGATCCTCTTAATTGAATCCAAAAGAACATATGTTACATTTGTAGGTCTAAAATTTGTAGTGGATGTGCTTGGTTCCGCAATAACTTTCTTTTCATCAGACACTAGACCAATTACCTTAACAATTTCTTCCTTGTTTCCATCATTTATTACCTCTTTATTTATAGTTACTGTTGGTTTCTCACTCTATGTTATTACCTCTGCTTCTGTTGATTTCTCATTAGGGATTGTATCAGGTTTCTTAGCTTCCGTCGGTATTTCAATGTTCTGAGAGTCAGCAGTTTTAACCGGTGACTCAGAGATATCAACATTCGTAGCATCAATTGTCTTAACCTCCGTGGTCTCGTTATCCATAACAATATTAAAATCCTGTGTATCTACATTCATAGTAAAAATAATTTCCGATTCTAGATTAGTATTATCATGATTTATTTCTTCAGCCTCCTTATCTGGTAGAGTGTCTGTATGTATAGGTATATCTGAAGTTATTGGTGGGGTGTCCTGTGCTAGTAGAGAAAGGTTATCTTTGACCTTTATAATAGGTACACTACCAATTTTACCTTTACCTTTATCCTTTTGATATACCTTCATAAAATACATGCATTTTTTGTCTATCCCTTTCTTCTTTCTTTTCTTTTTCTACAAAAAATATGTCCCATTTGTCAGCAGTTTCATCTGCTATTTCTTTCACTCTCCTTGCCATTAGACTAACCTGCTGGTGACCACTCACAAAAAGCTGACCGGATGGCTTCAGCAATCAGTTCATCAATCTCTTCTCAAGAATTTACAGGGTGAATAGCCAACAATGCTTCAACCTTTAAATTTTTATCCAATTCCATCACTGACATTATTTTAGCCTCTAATCTTATGTATAAGTCATTAGGCAGATCATCTACAACCTCAATCAAAACTTTCTTGTAGATGTCAAGATGCAAAATAATGCTTTCCTCTATTGTGTCCTTGTCAAAATCCTTGAAAGAATGATAAAATTTATTCACATTACTAAGATTACCTTCTTGTGTTATTTCATTTATCAATTCCTCGGGTGTAAGGGTATCTGGTGCCTTAGGTTGTTTTTTCTTCTTTGGAGTTAATTTCTTCTTAGGTTCTCTTACATCCTGTTGCTTCTTCCTTAAAGTTCTTGTCCTTTTATGAGAAGGAGAAGGTACCGGTGAAGGTTTCCTCTTCTTCCTTTCAACTCTTTTGAACTCTGTTGCCTTACCACTATATGTATCTGAAGAAGTGACAACTGGTGAAACATGAGCTACTGGTACCAATCCTTCCAGTTTAATAGAAAAAATACCACTTAAGTTCATCACATTTTCTTTAACTTCTTTAACCATTTTGGATGCATCTCTAATGAATTGTTCTCTTCTTTTTCTCTTCTTTTTCATTGAAACAACACTCTTAATAGTGTCAGCACTGCCAAAAATCTCTTTAGAAGGTTCCTTAGGTGCATCAAGAAGTGTCTTAGCATAAGCCTCAATAATATTAAGATCAACTTCATATCCCATCTCTGCTATCCAAATAGTTCTAGGAGTAACAAATTCCATCCATGTTTCATCTCTTTTGAATATAAAACAAATTTGCTTGTCATACATATCCACAATACTCTACAGTATCCTTTCTCTAGCCTTCATTTTGGTCTGAAGGTTTTGGAAGTAGTCTGCTACAATGTTATCACTATTAGCACCAATGCCTATAATAGCTTCCATGATCTGTCAACCAACATGGATGTCATATGCAAAGTCCTTGTGACCAATGTGAGGTATCTCCTTTGTGAAGTAAAGCATTAAACACACAAGTAGATACCTAAAATGGAATGTTCCCTTCTTGTCACCCTTAATCTTTTTCAAGTTATCTAGCAGTTCATCCTTAAGCCACTCACAAATGTCAATTTTAGCATTGTTCTTAACCATCTCATATGCACTATGTATACACAAACTAGAAACAAAATTTAACCTATTTGTATGTGTAACAAAATTTAACCTATTTGTATGTGTAACTCTGTATCCAAATATCATGCTCACATATTTCACATTTGCATCATTGATATCACTAAACCTAAGAGATTTGTTGTTAGATGTAGCTCCAGCTAGGTCCATAACACCCTTGTTTGGTATCTTCTTCTTTTTGTCAGGCCTAATACTGGTTGAGGGTAAACCAATAACTGCCTTGATTACTTCCTTAGTGATTTTAAAAATAGAATCCAACCACATAAACTCCCCATGAACGCTGCTCAGTACAAGATGAACTATTTCATCTGAAAATTTAGGAATGTTCAGAATTTCAACAAATCCTAAATCCTCAACAATCTTATGCTCTAGCTTGAATAAACCTTGTTCATCAATTATAACATCTTTGTACATGTTCCTCAACTCATCAGACCCTAAATTCTCTATGTTGTAGTGGATATAAATCCTCAGGTCTTCGACAAAAGAAACTCCCTTCGGAATCTTAGAAAAGGCTCCGATGGAATCATCTTTCTTAGCAATCTTAGGAATGATTTTAAACACGGGTCTAAGGTGCTTAATGTTCTCTACTATGGTAGGGTTTGCAATAAATTCAGGTGCAAAAGATGAAGATGCCATTGCAAAAGATAAATACCTTTTAATTTGAAATGCCTGAAAAATACCTTGGTGCTTCACCTTTAGAATGTCTTTTCTCTCTCTTTGTGCTCTTCGAATGCTTGGATGCTTGGTGAATTGAAATGAGGGTTTTCTGGTGCTTTATAAAAAAAATGTTCTCCAACAACTGTATTAAATGCTTGTCGGTTAAGTGAAGTCTTAACATATCTATCGATAAAGAAGAAATATAACTTCTTATCATCAACCGAGGGTAGAATGCATGATTTTCAGTTTTCTACCATACCCTCTAAGGATTATTCCTTAGTTAGATGAAGAATCTCCTACTAGCGGAGGGTTACTCTATTCTACTATTGCAGAGATAGATTCATCAACTCTCTGATCTCTCTTCTTGATCCATTGTTTTGAAATTTTTTTCTTTATTTCATTTACTTTTTCTTTTCCCTTCTCATTAGATCCTTTATTTTTGTTAGTTATAGTCTTGCTTCTACAAAATTTTGCAATATTCCCAATCTTGTTACATGCATAACAAGTTACATTATTCCTCTGAATAGTGTTTCCATATCCTTGACCAGTTTGTGTTCTACATTGATTAGATACATGTCCAAATCTACCACAAAAATAGCATTTCTGCAATTTTTTGAGTTATGGCCAACTTTATTGCATTTGGAACATTGACCAATGGGTAAAATTGTATTCTGATTATTTCTAAATTTGCACTAATTTTCTCTATGACCAAATTTGTTGCAATTAAAACATTTTCCATTAAATTTATAAGAATTAGGATGTCTTACTGGTTTGTTGTGATCTTCATTATTTGCAGTCCCAGAACTTTCTCCATGTTCAAATCCAAGTCCAATTGTATCTCCATCAGGTTTATGTCTTTTCAGCATGTCATGAAGCCTTTTTGAACTTTTCTTAAATTTGTTTTTGTGTTCATTTGCAGTGACCAACTCATTTTCTAGAATGCCAACTTGTCTCCTAAGATCATCTTTATCATGTTGCATGTGAATCAGATTTGTCTTTATCATATCATTTTCATGACAAAGTATCAGATTTTCATTACCTTCATCATTAAGTCTCCTAGTGAAGTCTTCTTCATTGTTCTTCCTGTCTTCAATATCCTTACATAGCCTCATGGTTAAATCTTGCATTTCATTTCTCATGTTACCATTCTCTTGTCTTAGCTTCTCTACAATATCCCTAAGAGTTTCCTTTTCATCATCATGTTTCTACATTTTCTCATGAAGTTCCTTCCTCTTGTTTTGTGCTATAACTAGGTTCTCCTAAAGTCCTTTAATGAATTGTTGGGCAGTCCTCAGATCATATTCAAGTTTGATATTCTTCAATTTTTTTGCATCAAAATCTTCAAGAGCTCCTTCCAGCTATTTTCTCAAACTCTCCATCGATACCAGTTTCAGAATCTTCCTCAAGTTGTTAGGATTTTGCAAATAAAGGACCACGCTTTGATACCAATTCTTAGATGCAATGATAGTCCCAAAGACACTGAGAGGGGGGGTGAATCAGTTTCTAACTGGTTAATGGAATATTTGAACTTATTTATAGCTTTGCAACCCAAATTAATGTACCGGTAAACAAGTAATAATGCAGTAAAGAGAAATAATAGAGAAAACGTAAATGCACACCATAACACAAGATATTTTGGTAAGGAAACGTAGTAAGGGAAAAACCTCGGTGGGATTTGTGACCCACAATATTTACTCACTGGCCAATATGAATAAATATTACTTACAATAGGGGCCTACACATGCAGGAAGGCCAATAGCCTAGAGCTCACTTCTCAATGAAAGAGTCTCACTAACTACCAAATGGATAATTAAATCCAAGATAATATACTTCTCAAAATAGCATCTGCAATGCTTGATTCAGTACTGGTTTAAGCTCTGTCGGAAACCATAACCAAAAACCTTGATGGTGAATGAAATTCACTCCACTCTGCTCTGCTCCTTATTCACCCATAAGATGATTACATTAAAAATGCATACATAGATATTCACTCTCATAATCTATCTACCTTATTACAAAATTACTATACATTCTATTTACTATTCTCATTCTATCACACTATCCCATATCAAAATGACCTATAAGATCTCATACATTTATGAGTATTTACAATATATCATGTTGGCTTACAAATAATTAATTACATTACAATACAATTCACATAAACAAAACTTGTCTCATGTCGACCTGAGTGCTGATATGCTTTGTTGTCAGTGTAAACTAGATGTTGATGAATGAACTTGTTGTGCCCGTTGGTGCCAGTAGATGATGTTTGTGTTGCTAGTGAACCTATAGAATCCTGTTACCGATTGGTTGCCATCAATGACAACATCAACCATTCTCATGTGAGTGTAGAATGCCAACAAGGAATAGGAAACACCATCAAGCACACTAGAATCATCTGGAACAGTTGCACCAACACCACTATTCAAATCTTCATCGATCAATGTCTCAAAGCTTCAAGAACACAACCAATCAACAAATGTCACAAAGAAATATAACTTGCGGTGCACCAAATCATGAACCATTATAAATGAAGATAAACAAGATCATCCCAAACAATAATTCAAAATCTTAGCACAAGATCTAATCACACCGGAATATACTTGAGGGAATATCAGATTCTGCAAAACAGTGATAAGCAAAACCAAACTAAAAAACCGGACCAAAAACCTTCTCCAAACTCACCAGAATAATTCATAGGAATATGTTGCCATCAATGAAAACAACATATCCTAGCAGCAACAATGAACAACCAAATCCAACAATCTTCCCAATGATCCAACATCTACTAGAGAAGCACATTTGGAAATCCTAGCAAAGATCTTTGACTGCTTAGAGAAATACAAACTAAGGCTGAATCCAAAGAAATGTACATTTGGAGTCACATCACGTAGACTTCGGGGATACATTATTTCAGCATGAGGTATTGAAGTAGATCCAGATAAATTTAAAGCAATCATGGAAATAGAATCACCCAAAAACATCAATCAATTAAGATCACTTCAAGGGAGACTTTAGTCAATTAGAAGGTTCATATCTCAGCTAGCTGATAGATGTCATCTTTTCACGTATTTGTTGCACAAAAAAGTTCCATTCAAATGGGATGACACCTATGAAGAATTTTTTCATGCCATAAAGGAATATCTAATGAACCCACTAGTCTTAATGTCACCAATTGAAGGCAAGTCATTATTGCTTTATATATTAGCTACTGATGTATCATTAGGAGCTCTATTAGCACAATTGGATCATGAGGGGAAAGAACAAAATATTTATTACATCAGTCAAACCTTAGTTGGATATGAGCTCAACTACTCATCTATTGAGAAGGCATGCTTAGCAGTAGTTTTTTCTTCTAAGAAGCTAAGACACCATATGCTAACTCATTCAATAAAGCTGATAGCCATAATTGATCCATTGAAATATCTTCTTAGCAAGGCAACCTTAACAAACCTAGATTGACAAAATGGGTAATGATCCTGAGCGAGTTTGACATTGAATACATTGACAAAAAATCTATGAAAGGACAAGTAATTTCTGACCAATTAGCAGAAGCACCACTCCAGGATGATCATCCAATACATGTTTAATTTCCAGATGTTGATGTTCTTATAGTCAATAAACAAACATAGTAGTTATATTTTGATGGTTCTAATGCACATCATGGATCGGGGGCAGGATTTCTATTTATCACACCTCAAGGTCACAACATCCCAAAAGCATACAAATTGACTTTCCCTTGTACCAATAATATGGTAGAATATGAGGCATTAGTAATAGGAATCAAGATGGCTTTAGAATGGAATATTATAGATTTGCAAGTTTTTGGATATTCTCAGCTAGTCATCAATCAAGTCAATGATGATTATCAAACCAAAGATGAAAAGATAATGCCTTACAAGAAGATGGTTGATGATTTTAGAAAGTACTTTGTGGACATTTATTTTAAATAGATCTAGAGGAATGATAGCAAAGTAGCTAATGCCATGGCTACAATTGCCTCTTTGATTCAAACACAAGAAAATCAAGATCGTTATGAATTCCAGGTGGAAGAATTATTTCACCTTGCCTATGACTGTCCCGATTCCCAAATCATATGTCACCTAGTAGGACACGATTCCTCCAGTTATTGAAAAATTTATACCTAATTGAAAGATTGTACTCTTCCTCTTGATCTATCAAAGAATAAAAAATGAACCTTCATTCGACAATCCATTTGTTATACCATTGTCGCAGATACTTTATATAGATGAGGTCTGGATGGTACTCTCCTCAGGTGCCTTGAGAAAGAAGAATATGAGAAGGATTTAATTGAAGTTCATAATGGTATTTGTGGTACTCATTCAAGTGATCTCACTCTTTCAAAGAAAATCATATGATTGGGTTACTATTGGCCTACTATGGAAAGGGATTCTTTTCAATTTGCCAAAAAGTGCAAACAATCCCAGATTCATGACGATCTCATACACGCACCTACACAGGAGCTTCATACCTTGGCAACATCATGGCCTTTTTTTCAATGGGGCCTAGATCTAGTAGGGAAAATCCATCCACCTTCCTCAAATGGTCACAGGTTCATACTTACAGCTACTGAGTATTTCACGAAGTGGATTGAAGAAATATCCCTCACTAATATCACAGGAAATTTTCGCATTCATCTTAAAATATATCATATGTTGCTATGGTATCCCTATGACTATTATCACTAATAATGGTTGGCCATTCAAAAATAAAGATGTAAGAGAGCTCTGTGAAAATTTTCAAATCCAATACAGGTTTCCCACACCATATTACCCTTAGGGAAATGGTCAGGCAAAAGCATCAAACAAAACAATCTTGAAAATCTTGAAGAAAGTTAATGATGTTGGCAAAGATTGGCATGTTCAGTTGAACCCGACTTTATGGGCATATTGCACCAATATTTGCACCCTGATAGGTGTCACACCATATTCTCTTGTCTATGGCTCTAAAGAAATATTACGAGTGGAAGTTGAAATACCATCTCTCTGTGTGTCACTAAAAGGTCTCATTCTAGATGAGGAGCAATGAGTATCTAGGTTACAAGAACTTGAATTGTTGCAAGAGCACAGGCAAAATGTTGCTGATCATTTGAGAGTCTACCAACAAAGGATGTCTCACAACTACATTAATAAGGTCAAACCTAGGATGTTTCAAGTTGGTGATCTTGTGCTTAAGGAGAATCCACACAATCAGCAATATCGTGAAAAGAAAGGGAAGTTTGAGCCAAATTGGTTAGGTCTTTTTATTGTTATAGATGAATATGGATCTGATGCTTATCAGTTATCAACACCAGAAGGGGATCAACTTGAGGAACCCATCAATAGCATACATCTAAAAAAAAATTATACCTAAAAAGAAGAAAATAAAAAAAAATAAAAAAAGCAGAAAATCCAAAAAAAAAAAAAAATCAAATATGAGAAAAAGTGAAATAAAAACAAATGGTGAAAACCTAGAAATAGGCACCATTTGTCAGCTAGCTTCTCCATCTATTCGATCACTTGTCTTGCATATATCCTTCGCCATTGTACGTATATGCAATAAAGCCTTTTGTATCTACTCAAGCCTCATTTGTAAATCCCATCATGGTTTGGAACATTGTATATACCGGTGTGTTTCTGGATTGGGGGCAAAATACTAAACTCAGTCAGTAATAATCTACATTGAGCTTAAACATGTCAAGCAAGCAAGAGTTAGGTAGTGTTAGTCATAAGAAAAGGTCAAGAAATGTAATATTTGAACATAAATATCAAAATCCAACTTAATATCAAAACCAAGAACCAAATCAATGGATGACATAATTTGAATTATATCTGAAACACTTGATTCTGAATGTTCAACTATTGTGTTTTGATTTTTATTATCATGATTCCTGAGTGACTCAAGGATGTCTTGTACTAGAGAAACAAGGATGGAGCATGATCTTTTCTTTGTTTGTTGCCTGTTAGTTAATCATTATTACCATGCAAATTTTTCATGGGACATGATTTATCAAACATCATTGATGACACTTCGGGTTTGCATAGGAGGATTATTAACTTTTATCTATTTGCATGCAAGCAACATTCGGGTCATCTTGGTCCATTATACCTTGATACTTCTGTTAACCTGCAATATCAAAAATACAGGTAAATAGTGCTCAGGTCATCATGGTTCAATTATACCATCGATGTTTGCACTTTTTTACCACATTTCAAAGGCTCAATGATGATAAAAAGCATGATCAAGGTGACTGGTCCGATGATAGCATGGCATTACTTTCATATTTGCATATTTATATTAGATTTCATGCCACATTCAAGGTGCATAAGGGATCAAATCTCATTTTCCAAAGGCCGAGGTCAAGTGGTTTTATCTCTCTTATTAAGTGATTGAGTACATTGGACATCAATAAAAATAAATAATTCATGTATCATGCATTTTTAGGTCATACATGTCTTTTGCATTGCATTTCATCAGCATACATTTAGTTAATTCATACATTTCATATTTCACATCATTGTCATAGAGTCATTTGTATTTCATCAAAATCATAAAAAACAAAAAAAAGAAAGCATATCATATAGTTAGCATCTCATACCATCACATATGCATAGAATCATAGCACCATTTCATTATTAAATCATAGAATCATAACATCATTCCATACTCATCATAGAATCATGACATCATTTATTTTAAAAAGCATAAGCATCTCAAATAGGATCCATCATGCATAGTATTCAAACATCAATAAATCACATAATCACATAGGAATACCTCATGTAAATACTACATCATCATATAAGAAGCATACATACATCATCTAAAATCCACAATCATGTAGAACCTAAGACATACATGTAAAGAGTTGCATGCATCTAATAGATACGAGACATCATCATAAAGTAAGTAAAATACATCCATCATATAGAAAGTAGAATGCATAACCATGAAAATAAGTTGCATCATAAGCTACATCTCATATAATCAAAAGATAATCGAGATCCAATGTACCATGATATCACAAAAATAGCTCGCAGGAATCATCAGTGTATCATAAATAAGTGTATACAATCAAATCAAAATATGTCACATCTCAACATCTCAAGAAGGAAAAGGAACTGAGCTTGCGCCTGATGCTGTGTACCTGGCACCATCACCACAAGATGAACATGATCCACCTAGATCCCTCCTAGGGCTTGTCACACCCCGACTCTTTGAATCTCAATCTGAACTACCTTGCCTAGTACTTTGCACATAGGATGCAACCTGTCTCTCTGGAGGTACAACCTAGTAATACAAACCCTTGTAATACTCTACCCAAGCAGAGTGGTGTTCTAGATCCCTCAAGGTCACCTCGGTCAATCCCTGAGAAACTGTAGACAATAAAAACTATATCAACTCTTGGGCCTACCCATGTCTCTCTATGGTTGTATCTCTCTCTGCAGTCAGTGTAGCAATTTGTGTCTGCATCTGAGTCACCTGACCCTGTACCTGTGCCTGCATCTGAGTCATTTGAGCTTGTAACTGTGCTATCTATGAGTCTCTCTCTGCCAGCCAACCCTCTAACTGTTGAACCTGACTCTCCAAGTAACTAATATGTGCTTGTTTCTAGAGAGAAGGCATCCTGATGAGTATCCATTGAGAGGCCTCTGTCAGTACCTATGGTATCTAATCTGCATGTATAACCTATTGAACCTGTCCCATGTGTCCAGATCTCCTCTGTCAAACCACCTTGGTCACCCAATCCATAGGTGACACTCTTGTAGGTCTAGAGCTCTTAGCTCCTAATATATTTGCCACTACATCCCCTCCTCCATCTCCTCCATAATCTCCCATATCATCCCCTCCATAATCTCCCCCATAATCTCCCCCATAATCGCCTCCATGTCCTCCATCATCTCTCTCATCTCCTCCATCAACTCTCTCATCTCCTCCATCATCTCCACCTCCTCCATCACCCTATTATCCTCTCCCCCTCTCTCTCTTGGTCATCTAGGAGCCCGACATGGTAGTCGATCCTCTCCATCATTGAACCTAGTTAGCGGCTCATCCAAGACAGTCAATCTCAAAAATGGGTGTGTCAAAAGATACTGGCCATACTCTGATGTAATGCTTGGATAAATAATATTGACTATGTAGCTCCAATATTGTCCTCTGAGGCTCTCATACTCAGCATAGGCAACATCATAGGAAATAGTTAGTCCCCAAGTAGCCACATCCTGTCACCTACGTGCATACAGTGTTGTCCCTTGTGGGAGTCCCTAGACTCTACCATACTGGCGTAACACTTGTGTAATGATGAATCACTTAATGATGTATGGAGTAGAACCAATAAGATCCGTGAGTAGAAAAAATAAAATCTCATGAGCATCCTCCACCCATCGCTCACAATTTTTATAGGGTCACCAGAGCACGCTGTCAAGATCATGTAGGACTCGCCTCCAATACTCCAGTTTACCCAGTTTTTGCTAGACAACTATGTCAGGGTAACCATACACATAGGGCCTCCCTAGTGGATGATCTCTATCTTCTTGTGGATGTGTGATAGGTAAGTGCTCCCAAGCCCATATCTGTAGTAGAGTCACACCTACTAATAACGCGATTGATCCCTAGTTAACAACTAAGTGCAAATCATAATATAAGTGAGATAACATGCAAGATGCCCAAGAGAACCTGGTGCCCTACATATTTATCTGCTTTAGCAAACGACCCCATCTGACTGATAAGCCCTTTGAACTATGATCAAGACAAAGGAAACCACCAACGAACCCTGACAATACTGAAGGACGTGGAGCATAATCTAAATCGATCATCTCTTGCCAAGGGATATCATACCCACATATCTGATCATCGTCAAAAATCCTCCTCAATGCATCGGTCCCACCCTACTTATATAAATCATAATAGATGACGTGCCCAACCATGGGTATCCTGAGTATCTGATAAACATCCTGGGGTGTCACTGTCATCTCACCCTAAGGTAGATGAAAGGTATTATGTTTGTTGTGCCATCTCTCTACCAGCACAACCAGCAAACCTCAGTTAATCGTATATCGAGGCATATCAATCAAGGAAGACAATCCACATCAGTGAGCCAAATCCAAATTGGCCTAAGTAAGATCCTGTATCAAACTATAGGTCTTCGGGAAATGTTCCTGACACTAAAGAGTACCTAAAGGCTCCTGTTATCATACCAAATCAACATATCAGTAACTCAACTTATCTATCTATCTATCAGTCAATCTATCTATCTATCTCGCTCATGTGATATTTCTATCAAATCTCATTGAGCCCCTATTAGCGACTCTCATTTATCATGAGGTCGTTATCAATTTATCCTATCTAGCATGCAAATTGAGGTAATCAAAACTGATCATTATGTAATCAATCATGAGTCTCTAAATCAAATTTCATCAATCTAGTATCAAAACGTTAATCAAGCTAAAAAGAAAATAAAAATCCAATATTAACTGTCTTCATCAATACCTATCGGGCACTTAAATAATCAATCTCGGCATCCATGGCACTGAAGCCAACATTCACGACACCAGAGTTGGCACTTGTGGTGTCGCCTTCAACTTTCACGGTGCTTGTTTTGGCACCCGTGGTACTGCTTTCGGCATCCACGGCGCTGCCTTCAGCATCTATGGCACTGAGGTTGGCATCCATGGTGCCGACGATGATGCCCATGAGGTCGTTGTCATCGCCAATGGTGTCGAAAATCGTGCCTCCCTAAAAAAGCCAAAAAATCATTTTTTTTTTAATCCAGAGCAAAAAAATATTTATTTTTTTAAAAAAACCCCTCAAATTCAATCTCAAAACAAAAATCAAACCCCCTAAATGCCGGTACCAAATCTAAAACACCTAAAACCCATTTTCTAAAATAAAAAGCCCATCTTACAAAGCCAAAAATTACTAATATAATGAGCAAAAACATCAATCTAAAACTTTGCTAAAATCATCAAAAAAATATGCAGTGTTTTATCGAAGTACGTATCGGTGGACCATAGGCCGGAGGATGCTGATATCATTTTACTCTCTCGAATCGATGCTCCTAGCGTGGAATCACTATCTTGGCGTCAAAGATCCACTTCCAAACTTTCAAAATGCAAAAATGAAAATAAATGATGAAATGGGGTTCACTTTTTCTTTAAAAAGGGGCAAAATGGCATTTTAGTGGGATATCTTCATCCCATTTAATTTAAAAACCTCTTTTAATCACTTTTTATTCTATCTCATCAAAACTAGCAATGCTGGGGTAGAAATTTAAAATCTTTTATCAGGAGATCAATTGAAAGATTAAAAAAATCTCAAAAAATCTAACATCATTAAAAATTCCAAATAAATTTCAAAAATCGCGAAAAAATCTTCAAAATTCAATTTTTTTTGATTTATCTCCCAAGGGGGCATCCTCACATCTGCCATCTATTAATCAGTATCTGGGGCATCATATCATATTAAATCAACAGTAGCAAACATTTTTTCTTTGAACCGATATGTTATCACACATCGCTTCAAAGAGGGGCAAAATGTATACACTAAAAATCGGTTTGGAGAAACAAATTAATTAAATAAGAAAATATTTAATTAATGACCTTTATTCTTCTACTATGTAAATGAATTAAATAATTTATTTATATAGTTTATTTTCTTAATTCATCCCACCAAAATCAATTTCTTCTATTTCCTAATTAAATAAATGAATCTAGTTAATTTGTTTATTTAATTATTCCCTCCCCATTAAATTTGAATTTTAAATTCAAATTTAAGAACATGTGTCCTAACTCCTAACCACTCCATAACCAACCTTCTTCTAACTAACCCCTAGCCTAACCATAGGTTAACTAATCCTATCCTCTCCAACCTCTTATCCTAACCATTTTTGGAGTGTCCACCCTCTCTTGGAGACACGTGACACTTATGCCACATGTCTCTTATCTCCATGCCACTTGCCCCTTTGTTGGCATATGGTTGGATATTCTTTGCCACTTGTCTCCTTAGGAATGACAAGTGTCAATTTCCTCAACCTCCTTCCAATCTCTTCAATCTCAAACCGTTGATTTATCCAGACTGAATCTGTACTGTTGGTTCTTGCCACCTCACATCTTATAATGAAAATCCTATAAATACTCACTCTTTTGGCTATGAGAGAGACCTTAGCATCATTTTCAGCATTTTGTCAGTATTATATTAGTATTTTTAGCAATCATAGTTATCATAGCATTAGAGAATAGCATAGCATCATTTAATGGTTTTCATGATAGCTTAATCATAATAATGTAGTTTTGCATATTAATAGACTAGCTTGTTCATCTTATCTTGCATATCAATTCTCATTTCTTGGGTTGCCACTTTGTCAAAGATCATGCATCTAAGAGCCACCAAATGAACCGACAAAGTCCTCAAGACTAGAGAGCGATGAGATGACATTGGGGAGTGTTTTAAATTATTTGTTTTATTTCCTCAATTTAAAATTTCATTGAGTATGTGTGATTTAAATGCTTTTAATGGATTAATCACTACAATTTTTGCACACAAATATATTTTCTGACGACTCTGCAGGCAGTATGACCGTACCATCTTAAAAAAATTCAAACTCATTTCCCCATCACCAAAATAAGGCAAGTTATATATCAAAATTCATCTCTCAGCCTCATTGATCACAACTATGAGGTTTGTTTTGTCTCATAGGTTCAAATCTAAAACTCCACCCCCAAAATGTAAAATCATGGAAACCCATTTTGAAACAAATTTTTATAACACTAGATCTGCAACAAATGCCCACAAATCTACAACCCACAACCTGCAACAAACCCTCATATCTTTCTTTGTCTTTCATTCTTACATACATTCATGGATTAAACATCTAGGGTTATAACACCATTAAACCAATAGCTCTGATACCACTTGTAAGGAAACTTGCAGCCATCTTTATGATGATTTCCACATAACCCAATTCAGATTTTAATCAAAGCAACACCTAGAAGCCATATGCAAAGAATAGATAACATACCCATGAAAATGTGACACAAGATATATCCTAGGAAAACCCTCATGAGGGAAAAAACCATCCTCCAAAAGTATCATCCACCATGTATTATCAACAATGTGTCCATTACAATACAACTATGGAAAACTTCTGAAACCCAACCACCAACAAGAACTCCATGTGAACAAGCATGTAACCACACATCCCATGCAATGCTTCCAACCTCCATAAATGCCAACTTGGCTAAATAGCTAACCCAAACAACTACCCTTGTGGTTTCTTTTATAAACACAAGCTCCCACAAAACCACCAAGTGGTATTACATGAAAACCATGTTCCCAAAACTATGTTACAATAAAATATTATATTTTTCCAACCTACCCTTGACCCACATTTAATATTGGGTACTTCATCACAATTACATTCCCCAATATTAAATAAATATAATATAATAATACCAATGTGTCAATACAACTCATCAAGTGGTTAAAAGAATATTCCAAGGGTATCTCTACATGTTGCACGCCCATCTAGGTGATTCTAGGTGCAACAATATGATATGATATTACAATACAATTCCATGTCCACCTCACACAATAATAAAATAATACAAAAATGAAGCATTATTATGCAAGGTGTACAACACCATTTTCCCAACACATAAGGCATAAGTCTAAATGGTGGAACTCAGTTACCGGTAGAACATGAGATCATGGTGTACATCTTGGTTTTAGCGATGTATTTTTGGTTGCAATGATCAAGGTAGTTGATTCGAGGCTCGAGACAAATTATTTTGTGATCCTGATATCTGATGGTGAATTATGTACAAGTTTAGAGCTCTGATATATGGTATTTTGGTTAGGGAATAGCTATTTTGGAGTAATGTGTGTTGCAGATTTATTGGTATGGTTTCAGTGATCAATTTTGCATTTGTGGTGATTGAACCGGCTTATGGGAAGCATTTTATCATCTGGTTTTGGTTTGCATTTGGATTTGTGATCTAATTAAGACAACTTTGGTGGAACATGTTTCATGTTGTGTGGTATATGATTTTAGGAAGCCGACTTAGTAAATGATTCTTTTCGATGATGCAAATATATAAGATTGGTTTGGTTGATCATTTTGGTGTGTGTGGTGAATGAAGGAAGTCTATGTGAGCGATTTTATAAGTTTGGTAAATATTTTATTGCTCTGGTATGTGATAGAGCAGTGTTATAGGGAAAAATATCATAACAGTTGCAGTAGACATTTTGAGCCTAACTGGAACTATATTTTGGCATAGTTAGATGCTTTTCTTCAATTTATTACTCATTGTAATCATTTTGTATTATCCTATAAGGCAGTGAGCCTTCCTCTAGGTTGTAGCCCTTTTGTAATTAAGCAATGAGCTCTAGGCAGTGAGCCTAAATGCAAGTGCATTCCACTTTTTGTAATATTGTTCTACTATTGGCCATAGTATAATAATATTGTGGGTACTCAATCCCATCGTGGTTTTTCCCTTTCCGAGTTTCCACTTAAAAATCTTGGTGTTATAGTTGTGTGGATCATTTTTTTGTGTTGTTACAATTTACTTTCTTTCTTATGTATTCGGTGGTTAAAGAAACAGAATATCAAGTTTAAAATTTGCAGAACACTGATTCATCCCCCCCTCTCAGTGTTCATTGATTCCAATAATTGGTACTTATTGTTATTTGATTAATAGATCTCCTTATTCATATCTTTCTAACAAAACTCCTTATGAAGTGTGGATAGGTAGAAAGTCATTGATTTCATACTTTAATTATCTTTAGTTGTGAGGCTTTCATTCATGCACCTTAAGAGAAGTGATCTAAACTAGACCCAAAATATCAGAAATATATCTTTGTTGGTTATACTGAGAATGTAAAAGGTTATAATATTTGGAATCCTCTAGCCCCAAAAATTATTCTATCTAAAGATAAATATGTTCTTCCTCAAAATATCATCTTACTTTTTATTCAACGTCCTACCTACCTTGAGGAGGTCCACAAGGAAACAAAATGAATATAGAGTAACCAACAAAAAAATGAATTGCCTATAACAAAATGGAGGGAACAACGCAAGCAGAGGGAAATTTGAATTCTAGAAATGGAGGGAATAACGAGGTTGGTTCCTCTGGTTCTACTACCTCTACAGCTCAAGGACAAGCGATGGATGATGAGGATGGGAGACCAGATGGGGACCCATGGCATCAGGACCCTCCTCCCAACCGTAAAAAGATGAAAGATTCTCCAAAATTGGGTCTCGAGGGCGTGAAAGCTGACTTGGAAAAGACTACAGAGGTGAAAGCTCTCAAACCTTGGAACGGTCTTTTTGCAAACAAACCTATTGGAAAATCATCCTTCCCCTCTATGGAAGACATCTCTAATAGAAAAATGGGTAAATTAGCTATTGTTGTTCCAGATTTGGTTATTGATCATAGCATTTCTTTAATGGCCTTCTCTCTAGTTGGAAAGTTTGTTGGATCATGACCCAATATTGAGGATGTTAGATCATTTGTTAAGATAAAATGGAGGCTAAAAGGTCAGGTTGATGTTTCAACCCTGTCAAGGGGTTTTTTTGTTTTTTCCTTTTCTTGTGGGGAAGATCTGGAAGCAACATTAAGCGGTGGACCATGGATGTTTGGTAAATCTTCCCTATCCCTGAGAAAATGGTCTCCAAATATGGAACTCAATGATTCCTTCTTTGAATTTTCTCTAGTCTGGGTAAGGTTACCCGACTTGCCACTTGAATTCTGGGTTGAGGATGTTTTTTCAAGTATAGAGAATTCCTTTGGGGAGCTTGTTGCGATAGATCCAATGACTGCAGCTTGAAAGAGACTGGTTTATGCAAGAATTTGTGTCAATATTTCACATAAGATGGATCTTCCTAGTTCTATTGATATAAATTCCAAACTTGGGTTATGGGAACAGACAATAGAGTTTGAGTCCCTCCCCTTTGTGTGCTTTTCCTCTAAGAAAGCTGGACACTGGGCTAAGGCTTTCCCTAGTAACCCCAAAAAACCTATGAAGGTTAATAATCCTCATAAACAGGTATGGAAAGAAAAGAATAATATTAAGGAAGATAGTAGAGTGGAAGGAGGAAGTGGAATTCCTAGTAACCTAAAAGACTTATTAGAAGATGATAGAAAAGCTAACCCTCTTAACCTTTCCCTTTTGAAGGAAGATAAAAAGGATGAAATTAATGGATTTGAGATCAAAACAGATAATATTTTTCAAGTCTTATAGACTCGGGAGAAAGAGAATGTAATCATTGAAGAGATTCTTAAAGAAGGTGAGATTAATGATATAATTGAATCCCAACATGAGGCCCTTCAAGTTTCAGCAATGAAAAGTGATAAAGATTGCCCAAATGATTTTGAAGGACCTAAAGTTAATTCTGGAAGGAAGAACAAGTTTGGATCGCCTAAGCTTAACCTAAACACTTTATTTCAGAATGTTGGAGTTGACACACCCACTTCATCCCAGAAAAGAGGAGAACTGTGGAATAACATGCAAGCTGATCTCAAAGATGAACATGAGGAAGAAATAATAGGGAATGGAAAAAAGAAAAATAAGAAGGCAGGATGCCCTATTGGGGTGAAAACTAGGACAAGTTCCAAGGCAGATATTGGTCTTTCCAAATCTCTGTAGGGTCGTAAAACCATGAAATGGCATAGGGACCAGGAGAGTAAGAAAAACATAGTTGATGGAAGGCAGTGAACTATACAGGAATCCTACTCCCAAGTTTCCAAATGAAGGTAATCTCCTGGAACATTTGAGGCCTAAATGGTCTCAATAAATAGGATATATTACAGAATCTCATTAGAGATCATAAGCCGAATACTATCCTTGTGCAGGAAACCAAAATGAGTAAGGAGAAAGTTGAGAATTTAAATTTATTTAAAAATGGAGGAGTCTGTGGTAGTAGCTCGAATGGGGCCTCAGGTGGGGTGGCTATTTTTTGGAACAAGAAAACTATTTTAGGAGATATGATTGATGAAGATGGTAATATTATATCTATGAAAGTTAAAAGCATCACTAAAGGAAAGGAATGGGTGGTTACAAATATCTATGCCCCTAATTCCAGAGCTCCTAGGAGTAAATTTTGGGATTTAATCCAGCAGAAAAGATGCTCTTTCTCTCAGGATAGCTGGCTATTGATGGGAGATTTCAATGCTCCACTACAAGGAATTGAAAAATTTGGAGAAACTCAAGCCCAACTAGATAGCAGAAGTGATTTGATGGACTTCATCAATGTCAATGCTCTTATTGATACTGATCTCACTGGAGCTTCTTACACGTGCTCTAATTAAAGGGATGGAGAAGACCTCATTCAGGTAAGGCTTGACAGATCCCTTATTACTTATGACTAGATTGTTTCTCATAGATGTTCCTTGTCAGTTGTCAATAGAATTGGCTCGGATCATTATCCCATTTCTTTTGTTGCTGAGTCTATTAAGAGTAAATAGTGTTTCCCTTTCCGGTTTGAGAAAATGTGGATTTCTCACTCCTCTTTGGAAAAATCCATTGCCAATTGGTGGAATATTGATGTGGATGGAACAACCATGTACAAAGTTGCTAAAAAACTTAGAAACATCAAAGATAACATTAAGATCTGGAATAAGAAGGTTTTTGGTGATATTTTTGAATCAAAAAAAAAATTGAAGGAGGAATTAGAACAGATCCAAAACTCTCTATAGAAAGATGGCTATAAAAAGTATCCCAAGGCTAAGGAAGATGATATTTTAGCCAAACTTCACAACATTATATCTAGGGAGGAAACCTATTGGAGACAGAGATCCAGGGCTATTTGGCTGGAAGCTGGGGATAGAAATACTAAATTTTTTCACATGACTTCTATGAAACATAAAGCTACGAATAGAATATCCAAATTAATTACTGAGAACAAAATTATTCTTAAGGATGATGACATTGGGGATGAAGCTATTAGTTTCTTCTCTCAGCTCCTCACAGGTAGTAAGGAGATTGATTATGCTAAGCAATAAGATCTGGTTGACAACATCCCCAAGATTATTGAGCCTCACTAGGATAAGGCGCTTTCTATTATCCCTTCTGCTAAGGAAATTAAAAAAGTGGTCTTGTCCTTTCAGGGGGATAAGGCTCTGGGACCTGATGGCTTCCCCATGTTCTTTTTTCAGGAATTTTGGCATATTGTGGGAAAAGGCACGATCAATGTTGTTAAAGAATTTTTTGGATCAAGAAGAATCCTTAAGGAAATCAACTCTACTTTTATTGCCTTAATTCCTAAGGTGGTTGGGGCGGATTCCATGGGAAAATTAAGGCCAATAAGTTTATGTAACTCCTTTTATAAGATCATTTCTAAAGTTATGACTTCCTGACTTTTGGTTGTTCTCCCCTTTATCATCTCAGAGGAGCAAAAAGGATTTGTCCCTGGCAGGGAAATTTTGGATTCTATCATCCTTGTGCATGAGAATATTCATTCTCTTAATGCTGCCAATAAAGAAGGCTTTCTGATAAAGTTGGATCTAGCCAAAGCATATGATAGAGTGGAATGGCAAGCTCTTTTCATAATTATGGAGGCCTTTGGATTTGATGAGAAGATAATCAAAATTACCAGAGAGCTGATCTCCGCCCCAATGTTTTCGATTCTCATCAATGAGTCTCCATCTAGATTCTTTAAATCTTCTAGGGGGCTCAAACAAGGAGATCCCATATCTCCTATCCTATTCACCATCTTGGCAGAGAGCATGAGCAGACTGGTCCAAAAAATGAAAGTGAATAAAGCTATCAAAGGTCTTCAACCTTCCTCTACTAATGTGTCTTGTACTCACCAACAGTTTGTTGATGATACAATTTTAATGGGATATTCCTATGTTGGGGAAGTTGCTTCCTTTAAAGGTTCTCTTAGCTCATATTCATTGGTGGCAGGCCACCAAGTCAATTGGGACAAGTCTGATATCTATTTCATGAATACTTTTATCATAAGACAACAGAGAATTGCTAATATCATTGGGTGCAAGGTGGAAATGCTCCCCTCCACTTATTTGGGTCTCCCTTTGGGATTAGTTCCCCCAAACTCATTCTAGAATTTGTTAATTGAAAAACTCAACAAAAAAGTGGTTGGCTAGAAAGGATCCATGTTATCTCAAGTAGGAAAGTTGTAGCTCCTTCAAGCTACTCTTCAGAATCTCCCTATCTATGCTCTCAGTCTCTTTGGTATTCTGGCTAAATTTGTTGAAGCTTTAGAGAGGATTCAGAAAATATTTCTTTGGTCAGGGGTAGAAGAAAAAAAAAGGATTACCTTGGTTTCCTGGGATAAAGTGTGTAAGCCAAATAGCAAGGGAGGTCTAGGTATTAAAGCTCTCAAAACTTTCAATAAAGCTCTTCTTGCTAAACAAATATGGAGGGCTTATGGCATTAAGAAGGATTGGAACCAGGTTTGGTTTGATAAATATATTCATGATCAACCTCTTGAGTCTCTCCTCTACTCTGAAGACATCCCTGTTGGGTCTTTCATATGGAATAGTATTATCAAATCCACAAAAATTGCCAAAGCTAGAGTTGGATGGGTCCTTGGCAATGGTGACAAAATTAGGTTCTAGGAGGATCCTTGGATTAAAGATGAACCTCTCTTTAATCAAGATTGCAGTCAATTCATTGATGAATCTAAAAGAAGGTTTGGGTCTATGGTTTGTAACTATAGGAAGGAGAATAGATGGGTAAGACTTGATGCTATTTATGTTGGGTTTTTGTTGCTTCAGCAGGATCTGCTGTCCTTTTCTATTAATAAAGATTTTGATGATGTGTTCCACTGGAAGAGTAATCCTAGGGGTAACTTCACTGTTGCCTCAGGCTATAAAAACACATTTACCCAGATCAGCAACCCAATATGGGGTAAAGTTTGGAATAGAATTCTTATTCCTAAAGTTAACATGTTTTTTTGGCTTGCTATTCATAATAGGATTCTTACTATTGATAAGTTGGCCCGAAGAGGTTTTATGTTTCCTAAAAGGTGTGAGCTATGTCAGAAAGAGGAAGAATCAGTAGATCATCTATTCATCCATTTCTCCTTCACTTGGGAAATTTGGAGTAAGTTTTGGGGGAAATGGAAAGTTGATTGGGTTATGCACAATAGTCTCAAGGAAACTATTTGGCAATGGACCTTTCCCACCAAATTTCCTCTTATCAAGAACCTCTGGTCCTTGATCCTTCCCATGACTTGCTTGTATATCTATAAAGAGAGAAATAATAGAATCTTTAGTGAAGCTAAGTGCACGTCTCAGGTGGTCTTTGAAAAAAATTGTAGGGCTATAAAAGAAAACATAAATATTCCTCACAGAAACAACAAGCAATGGCTTTTTGCTGACACAGATGATATTGAGAAATACATCCTTAGTGAATGGAATTTGATTCACAAAGTTTGCAAATCTAACAATAAGACTAGGAGAGAAAATGTTGTTGGGAGATTTCCCGATTATGACTCGGTCAAGGTGAATTTTGATGGGGCTGCTAAAGGAAACCCTGGGAAGTTCGGAGGGGAAGGAGTCATCAGAAATTCTCAAGGTGTTTGCATTGCTACTATTGCTTCTCCCTTAGGAGTTCAAAATAATCATGTTGCTGAAGCTCAGGCTATGCTGAAATGCCTCTAGCTTTCTCAGGGTTTCAAATTTTAAAAATTATGGTTGGAAGGGGACTCCCTCAATATCATTCAGGCTCTTAAAGGTACTAGTTCTTCCTCTTGGAATATAACCACTACTATTGAAAGTGCTAAACAGTTATTAAATGACTATGATAGTATTCTCATAACCCATACTCTAAGGAAAGGCAATAAGGTTGCAAACCTCTTAGCTAATGAGGGGGTCCATTTAGAGGTGGATTCTAAATACATTGGAGAAGCCCAATGTTAAAGAGATTTTCGGGAGCAATTATCATTTGATCGTATTAATGGTTCAAATTAAAATCATGATTACCTCTTGGGGTCCGGAAATCAAAGGTAGAGATTGGGGGTATGCGAAATGTCAGTTAATGATTGTTTTTAGGAATCATTTTTATGATGAATGGTGTGACAAGACTTATAATAATAAGTGTTGGATCTCTGCGGCCATTATTATTTACTTTTTTAAAATCATAGAAGGTACTCTATTTTGTGAACCCAGTATTTTTCTCAAGAGCCTATGTTTAAGTCTTGGTCTGCAATTTGTGAGATATACTATTGAAGACTTTGACTTGCTTTTTAACATGGGAGGTAACCTAAAGTAGAATGAGCCCTCTGGTTATGAGAACTGGAAAAGTGAGCGGAAAGTGTGGAGGAGGCTCCATAGACATGGATTCACAGACTACATGGAAAAGCTACATGGAAGCAAAAAATCCGTGTCTCAAGGCTTTGCTAAGGGTTGGAACAACACCAAAGTTACTTTGTCTAGGGAGACCTAGAAGATTGATGAGGATTTGGTTGCAGAGGTCACAGGATTACAGAAGGAGGGCACAAAGTTCTACAGAGACCGAAAGTTTGCCGCTAAAGCAATTAAAAATTTCCCAAAAACTGATGATGAGAAGGCTCATCTTGCCAAGAAAGACAACATTTCTTACTACCTCCCTCATCAGGTAAAGTCTTTTTGGAAAAAGATGCTAAGGGTTTTGATGAAATTCCTGACTGTTTATGGTAGATTTACTAAAGTTTACAATTATCATTTTTCTATACTTAATCATTTCCTCCATGGGGTTAAGATTTCTCTGCCCTTTTATTTAGCATCCTCCCTGAATGAGAGCTTGGCTGACCATGCCAAAAAGCCCAAATCTTACCCCATAGCCCATCAGGGTCTTATTCTGCTCATTTATGAACACTTGAAGAAATAAGCTAGGGTTAACAAGGATAATAATCTGGTGACAAATGCTCATATTTTAGAGAGTCCTAATGACTCTAAGTCTGAAGATGATTTGTCTAATGGTCCTATCCATAAAAAAGGGAGGGCTGACATTGATAAAGTGGACATAGATGTGGTTGATGGTATGGAGGAGGAATAGGGGAAGGAGGCTGATATTGAAGTGGAGAGTGAGAAGAAAGAGGATGTTGGAGAAGAGGAGGAAGGAAAAAGAGATGCTTATACTGAAAACCCTGATTCTAACCCTATGGTATCGAATAGCAGGAATGTTGCCCAGAATTCCATGGAGGAAGCTAACCCTAAATCTGTGAGCTCTGAGTAGGGAAGGGATACAACAAACACCATTTTGAATGTCGCTCAAAATTGCACACTGGAGTCTTTTAATTTTCAGAAGTGGGTTATTGAAAATATTACCAACATACAGAGAAAACAGAGAGACCTGGAGTATAAGATTCACAATTTTATCAAGGATACTAATTCGGGGAAAAAGAGTGCGGAGGTGGAAACCAGTGAAGCAAAGGATGAAATTGAAATGCAGGACTGGTCAAAAAAAGGACTTATAAAAGGTGATTTGAAACATCTGGAAGATGTGATTATAATTGTCAAAGATAAGACCGAGGCTGATAACGAAAGCATCATCAATCAGGTTGCCCAAACTAAGAAGGCGTTGAAGAATTTTATGAATCACAGTCTTGAGGTCTTGAGGATCTTGTCTCAAAATATGAATGCCTTGGTGGATTACTTGGAGAGGAAACAACAGAATAAGGATATGGTAATCATTGATGATATGCTGACCTCCAGCTCTACTCCACAAATCTCCAGGCGAAGGACCAGGCAAATGACCAGTAATTTGGAGACAAAGACGAAAGATATTCAGCTGAAGCAGGAGAACAAAGATCTGAGAGAAGTTGCAAAGGCCATGATGTTGTTGGTTAAGAATGCAGAGGAGTCCATAAAAGTTTTTATTTGATATGTAATGCTAGTTTTTGGCTGCCAGTATCTTGCAGGCTCTGTGCTATCCTTTTTTCCTAGCTGTTGGTTTTTATGCTGGTTTTTTTGCAGCTTTTCTGTCTAGGTCTTGTCTTCTCTAGTTTCTTTCTTGCTTATCCTTCATTTTGTAAGCGGATTTCGGGTCCCTTAAAACTTGATTTCCCTTAATCAAAAACAAAGAGAGAATCATTACTCTATATTCTTCCTAAAGATGAACATACTCCCAAAAAATGTCATTTGGAGAAGAGTTTAGACCATACATAGGAATATGAATACGTTGAGCCTAGTAGTCCTACCTTGAGGAGGCCCACGAGGAAACAAAATATAGTTGAGAGGTATATCCCACCATATATCTATTTTATATTTTATTTGTTAAGTATTAATATTGAACTTAGATCCTTCAAGGAGACTCTCTCTTCAAAGGGAAGTGATTCTTGGATGCAGGCCATGTACGAGGAGATGATGGTGTTAGACAATTATGACACCTAGGATCTTATAAGTTTTCCCAAAGGAAGGAAGCACATTGGATACAAGTGGGTATTTAAAAATAATTTTGGAGTAGATGGATAGTTAGAGCGATACAAACCTAGACTAGAGTCCAAGGGCTACTCCTAGAGAGAGGAAGGATTTTGATGAAATTTTCTCTCCTATTACAAAATTGACTTCTATTAGAATCTTATTATCTATTACTAATTCTTGTGATTTTGAAATAGAGAAAATGGATGTTAAAATTTTTTGCTTGAATGCGGATCTTGAGGACAAGATTTATATCCAACAACCTATCGGTTCTGTTGTGAAAGGGAAAGAACAATAAGTTTGCAGGTTAAAGAGATCTTTGTATGGTTTGAAATAGTCACCCAAGATGTGGTACTAGTTTGATACTTTTGTATTGAAGTTGGGTTATAAGAGGATTGAGGAAGATCAATGTGTTTATATTTTATATTAAAGTTATTAATAACTAGATACTAATCATTATCTTGTATGTTGATGACATGTTATGTATGGGCAATGATAAGATGATGATTAGAGCACTCAAGGAACATCTTCCTGGAAAATTTGATATGAAATACTTGGGTACCTTGAAAAATATATTCTCAGGATGGATATTAGTAGATATTGGTCTCACAAAATCCTTTGGTTAAGCCAGAGTAAGCATGTTGATACTATTTTATAGAGTTTTAATATATGTGATTGTAAGCCAATTAGTATTCCTTTTCTAGTTGGTGCCAAATTGATTTTAGACATGTGTCTAAGTTCTAATGATGATTATGAGGATATTTCTAAGTGTAGACATCTAAAATTAATTAAATTAATATTTAATTAATTTAAGCTTGTCAACATAATTAATTAATTTAATTGTGTTGGTCCCTTTCTTCTTAAAATTAATTAAATAAAATTTAATTAGTTTTATCACTATAGTCCTATAATTAATTTTTCAAGATTAATTATTCCCCCATTCTTCTAAAATCAAATATCATTAATTTCTTCTAAACCCTACTTAATTTAATTTCAATTAACTAAGATAATCATGTGAATCCTACAAATCACTTCTTCCAATCCTCACTTAGCCTAATTAATTCTTCTAGAAGTATGACTATCATTATTCCTCAATTTTATATTCCCCCACTCATTATCTCTCCTCATGTCACATCCTCCTAACTTTTCCACTTGCATCATAATCCATCATTAAGCCACCTAATCAATCACCCTAATCATTTGCACATCCCTAATCAATTTGATTAGGGATGAGTCAACTCTTTGCCACAAATGGATTTCCCATCTCATCCTCAAATCTTAAATGCTACCCACTTTGATCCTTTCAAAGAAATTTAAATTCTTTGAGTCTCCCTATGCATCCTCTTCCCAAGTAATTTCTAATTCCTTTTCTCATTTAGTCTTCCCACACATCCTCTTATTCTGGAATTTTAAATTCCTCTCCCTTCCGCCAAGAAATTTTATATTCCTTTTCTCTTCTAAATGTACTTGGAGAAGTCTTCCCAATGTACCTTGAGAGGTGCAGAGACAAGAAATATCTTGATTGCATATCTCTTGGATCCCACACCTTGCCCTCTCAATCCTCTCCCACTCTTTCTTTCAATCTAAACCCTTCATTCCAAATCAATCTTGGCCCTCCATTTTGGCCTCCTCCAATCTATAAATTTGAGTCTCATCTACTCACAAATCATCCACTTCCATTGGATTCTTATATTTCTCTTCTATTCCCATATTCACTTCCATCATATTCTTATGCTATCTATTTGAGGATCAAAATCCTCCATCACACCCTCATATTGACAAAATCTTGTCTCATCTAAGACATATGTATCTATCTATCTATCTATCTATCTATCTATCTATCTATCATCCATTCCAATCTTGTTGTGTAGTAGAGAGAAATCCACACATCATCCATCAAAGGAGAAAATCAAGTGGAGCAACAAGGGTGCATCTTCCACTTCATCAAGCTCAATCTGAGGAGCAAGAGGCAACATTGTGATGGTATACAGGTTATTTTGCATTTACTTATGTGTGTATGCTTATTTTGATTTAAACTAACATTTACATCATTGCATTGTTTTCCCTTGGTTCAATAAGTTTTATAATACTAGTGCTATTAGGAATTTGATGTTTTCAATGGTTTGCACTATACCTAGTATAGCCCAAGTAGTGGGAGTTTTGAATAGGTTTATGTCTAATCCTTGTAAAGAGTATTAGAATTTTGTTAAGACAGTCTTTGATATTTTTGAGGTACTTTTGATTACTAATTAGTTTATCATGGTATTGATGATGTGCCTAGGTCATTAGACATATAGGTATTTGTTGATGTAGGCTGGGTAGGTGACTTGGACAATCAAAGGTCTAGTAGTGGTTGTGTATTTAATTTTTTGGAGGAAAAATGAGTTGGATGAGTAAGAGGCAACCCATAGTTTCTTTTTCCAATATTGAAGTAGAGTATATTGCTACTACTCATGCCTCTAAGGAGGAAGTATGGTTACAAAGAATTGGTATTGGTTTTGGTTTTGGTTTTGATTGTAGGATGGTGAGGATCAAATGTAACAGTCGGAGTGCTTTATGTTAGGCCAAGAATCTTATGTATCATTCTGATACTAAGCATGTTGATGTTCAATATCACTATGCAAGAAATGGTTGATAATGATGATAGAAGAAGTTGACACTTTGGATAATGTTGTAGATTCTCTTACAAAGAAAGTGATCATAGAAAATTTCTCTTCGTGCAAGAAGGCGTTGAACCTTGATCAATGTACTTGATTTTATTTTATGTATCTCTTGGATTTTATTTTAATTTATGATGTCAAGTAGGAGAATGTTAGGATAAGGTGACATTAACCTTGGAATCCTAAGCCATTCATATATCTCTATGTTCTTTGGAAAGTGTTCCCTAGGATATGTGAGAAAATATTAAATATTTATACTTTATGGCTATTTGTAATTGTTGGAATCAAGGAACAGAGGGGGGTGAATCAGCATTCCACAATATTTAACTTTATTAAACTGATCACTTAACCACATAACACATATGAAGAAAGGAAAGATGTATAAACATAAAGTAAATATTCATAACACCACAACACCAAGATTTTTTTATGTAGATACCCAGTTAAGGGAAAAAACACAGTGGGATTGAGACCCACAATATTAATATACCTTGTTAGAAGTATAGAAATATTACAATGGGGAATGCACATGCATTCAGGCACATAGCCTAGAGCTTACTGCTCAAATTACAAAAACGGCTACAACCTTGGAAGGCTCATTTCCTTACAAATATACTACAATAGATATCTGAGATGGTTAAACTAATAAATAACATCTAAAAATGCCTAAAAATAGTTCCAATTAAGTTCATATATCAAACTGCACATTCTGCTCTGATATTTTGTTCTATTGCAATCCAGAGCACCAATCTTCCACTCATGCATAAGAAACTGTGTACAATTCTTTCCACACAATCACTGATTCTCACCCATACCAAAATTGCCTATATCAATCACTCTTATATATCTGCAACATCAAATTAGATCTTCTACATGTTGGCCCAAAAACACATAACACACAAATGAAATGTGAAATACCAAGTCGGCTCAATCCGAACTCCAATGCACATGTGAACCAAAATAATGTCACCTAAGACATAGTCTGGACCCAAATCACCATCACAAACATGAAACACATCCAATAATTATGCCTCAAATATCTGCACACATCACAATCAACATGAATGTTGCATAACACAAAGATCACCACCGGACCAAGAAAAACATCATCAATGTGCACAACGATCAACGTGGACCACCAAAACAAATAGAACATGATCTAGAAACATCTACATGCATCATGAATTATTGAAACAAAATACACAACATCACTTCTTACTATAATCTTCATCATCATTATACCAGACCACTTAACAACACAAACAATTGAGTAACCAACCTCAATACCAAACCTCATAACTCAAAAAAATCATCATGCAAACCACTGAAATCTCTGCTAAATAGACTAGAGATACTTATCTCAAAACCCTTTAATTCACAACAACTCAACTGAAACACACTAGCTAAACCAACTCATTTAATTTGACTGCAACACTAAAGCGCGTAGAGGAATATGTTGACATTAATGACAAAACAATGTTCCAACAAACTGCTCAATAATATCCAACAATCTCCCCCTTTGGCATTGATGGCAACATATGATTTGAAAAAAAATCAATGCAAAGAAAGAAATCAACTAACAACAATCTCCCATAACTCTCAACAATCTCCCCCTTAGATCAACACAAGATATGATAGTTTTTCACATGACTCTCTCCCCCTTTGACATCAATGCAATATAGAACACAAATCATGATTCTCTCCCCCTTAGACCATGCATGCAAATCAACAATATCCAACATATTTCTCTATCTCTCTATGACAAAGTCATAATTCAGAACATTTGAACCACAACACTGATTGTTCCTCCTTTGACATCAATATACCAAAAATCACAAAGAATGACTATGAATAAACTGACTCCACAAACTTACAAAAGCTTGAATACATCTGCAAAAGAACTCAAATTTGTATCCCAGTTACTTAAGACACTCCAAAATAGATCTGCTAACTACTTTCCAAACTGCATAACCTACATCTCTGTATCCTTAGATGATAAACATTCTTTGAAAACAACTCCATCTTCAGACAGTGTAACTTGAAAATTCACATGTCTCTATAACTAGCAATCATACTCATCAATTTATTGAATCCATTTACAACTAAATCCTTTTTTGATTTGAACCACTACAGCCATCATAAGAGACTCAAAAAAAGTAGTTACCAAACTGATAAGATTCTTCAATGCAAATATTCTTGTCGAACCTTCTCCAAGAGCTCTCTCACTATCTTTGCAGTGCCACTTGCTTTCAAAATAGGTACCATAGCTTCAATATCCTCTGCTTCCATCATCTATTCTACATCAGCCTCAGACTCCATACAAATTTTATCTCAATACTAATCTGAAGGGTCTGAGTATCCTCAACAACATCCACTACCTCAGACTCATCACTGCCAAAAACAGAAGAAAACATCCTCGGCAACATGAGCTACCTCAATCCTGACTACCTCAACTTGTTCTTCCTTTTGCCTGCCTTCCTTGACATCTTCTACAGTTTGTATATCTCTCTTCCTTTGCCTCCCAAACCACCTTAACTAAAATCCAATATTTTGCACATAGAGCTATACGTCCAAGTCCATATCTTTCAAGCAATTTCAGACTCCTTAAACTGTCAATGCAGTTGAAGATCTTACTCAAAAATATCTAATTCACAATCTTTCCAAATAAATACCTCATATGTCGGATTAGGGTTCCATCACTGAATCACCTTCAGAATCTTGATTTCTTTATAAATCTCTTCATAGGACTTGCTCATATGCATCTATTCAAAAAGAAAAGTGAGAAATGACAGGTAAGAGTACCTTTATATCTTTTATACACTTAAATTTCTAACACATTAAATACATTTTTCCCTAAACCTTTCAGAAACCCTGAATCACACAAAAATCTTCTATAAACCCTCAAATTTGTTCAAAAACTTCCAAAAATCCTCCCAAAGCATCTTCAATCATTAAATATAACTTCTGCAACCTGCCAAAATTAGGAATGGATCTCAAAAAGGGAGTTTATATTTTTTTCATGAAAAACTCCCCCAAGGCTGAATGCATCTATTTAGTCATTGGATGTAGTTCTAGCACTAGAATCAAGTGCAGATGCACTCCCTGCATCATTATCGCTCTTCTTCACCCATGTATTCTTCATTTGTTATATGATCTCTTCAACTTTCACTTTTCCCTTCTCACTGGCCTTTGCATTCTTGTTCTTGTCTACTAGACCTCTCCTATTCATATTTATGCTTCTGCAATATTTAGCAATATGACTAAATTTGTTGCAACAATAAAAAACACCATTTCCTTGCATAGGCCTTAAATTCATCTGAATTCCTCTTGATTTTCATTGATTAGAAACATGTCCAAATCTACCACATACATAACATCTAACATTCCTTCTATTTTGAAAATTGTTCATCACATTTCTGCATTCAATTGGCTTATGACCATACTTATTGCATTTGAAACATTGACCAGAGAAAGATGGAACATTATGATTCACTCTATTTCTACATTGACTAGCCATATGACTAAATTTATTGCAAACAAAAAAGTTACCATTAAACTTATAAGCATTAGGTTTCCTTACTGGAGGCTTTCTTGAATTATTCTTCTGTGTTGATTTAGTATTGCCTTGACTAGTTTCAGAGCTTTCACCTTTCTCAAATCCAAGACCTTGCTTGTCATCTACATCCTTCGGGATTTCAAGCATTTCATCAACTTTAGCCGACCTAATCTTGAACTTCTCCTTGTACTCATTTGCAGTAGCAAGTTCATCCCTAAGAATAATAATCTTCCTTTCAAGTTCTTGTTCATTGTTTTTAGATTGTAACAGTTCAAGCTTCAACTGATCATACTCATAATTAAGTTTACAAGATTCATCAGATTTATCATTCAAGGATTGAGTAAGGTTCTCTTCATTCTTCTTTCTAGCCTCAATCTCCTTTGTCAGTCTCATCACTATAGACTCCATCTCATGCCTTAGGACAATATTGTCTTCAACAAACTTCTCGCATTCTTGTTAGGATAATCAGTGAACAACTAAGATGGGGGTGAATGAGTTGTTAACAGATTATATCATTTAATCCACTTAATAACCTTAAACCAGATTAAGTACCGCTAAAATAGAAACAGATACCACTAGCAATAAAACTTAACAATGAAACAGATAATCAACACAGTGCAACCATACCCATTCATCCTTATCTTTAACTTTTGTTGCAGGGCCTTTTCTTCATTTATGATAGCCTGTTCTGGTTCATCTTCCTTTAAAAATAGAACACCCATTCCTTTCCATTGCCAGATCCACTAGCAGAGTCTTCTGCCAGTTCATCTCTAAAGTCATCACTTACTCCTTCCTCATTCGCTATGTAGCATTGTTTACTTTTCTTGAATCTATATATGTTTTGGTTAGGATTAAATTATTTCTTAACTCTTTCCTCAAATCTTGCATTCCTTTTAGGGCATCTAGTTGCAAAATGACCAATATTATTACATGCAAAAAATTTAAAAGGTGCTTTTCCTTCATACTTACATCTTGTTGGTCCTTTGGGTACTCTTCTAGCAAATAAGGCTTCAAGTTGCTCAAATTCTTCATCTTCTTTCCTCATATCTTCTAATTCTTTTGCATATAGGAATTTCTAATCACTTTTTTTGGTAGATGATGATGATGATGCATGAAAAGAAGATTCAAACTTTACGGCTCTAGAAGATCCAAATTCTTCAATCTCAAAAGCAAATAATTTCCCAATCACAATGTCTTTGTTAACTGAAGAGTTAGCAATTGTTCTTATCTCATTAATTGTAGTTACCTTCATCTTGTAAGCTAGTGGAAGGGCTCTCAAGACTTTGGAAACTATTTCATCCTCACTCAGAAATCCTTCAAAACATTGAATTCCCATAACAATCTCATTTACTCTTTCCATAAACATAATAATTATTTCATTATCTTCCATCTTTAGGTTTTCATATCTTACCTAGTAACCATCAAGTTTATAATTTTTGACAGTAGGATCACCTTCATTCAGAGTGTGCAATTTATCCCACATAACCTTTGCTGATGATTTATCAGTCAATCCCATGACTTGTCGATCACTAAGTGCACACACGAGGGCTTCTCTAGCTCTGCAATCATTTTCAATATTCTTGTCCATGTCTGCAGGAGTAGGATTGCTGGATGCTAGATCATAAGGTGTGTATTATTTCTCATTGATCTCCCAAATATCCTTTCCAAGACAACTAAGATGAGTCTCCATTCAAATTTTCCATATCCCATAATTTGTTCCATCAAGCTTAGGGATTTCTCTTCTAAAACTAGTTGTCGGTGGATTTCAAGTATTAGCTGCCATAGGATCTACCTCAAGCGGTTAAGCTTCTACAAAAGAGGACCAAATCTCTGATACCAATTGTTAGGATAACTAGTGAACAACTGAGAGTGGGGGGTGAATCAGTTGTTAACATATTATATCATTTAATCCACTTAATAACCTTAAACCAGATTAAGTACCAGTAAAATAGAAACGGATACCGGTAAGCAATAAAACTTAACAATGAAACAGATAATGAAAACAATGCAACCATACCACATAACACCATGATTTGTATGTGGAAAACCCGGAAAGGGAAAAACCACGGTGGGAATCCTACCCATAGCTAGATGATACTTCTGTAGAAAGTATGTGATACAATGAGGGGCCTACATATGCAAGAAGACACATCGCCTAGAGCATACTACTAATTACAAAATATTCTCACTGACTACAGAGAGGTTAAAACCACCTCAAGATAAATGGACAACAATCCAGAATAATGAACTTCCAGAGATAGCATCCACCATGCCTGATTACAGTCTCGGTTAAGCTCAATATCGAAGGCCTTTGACCTCTTCCTTAATCCCAATTTGATCACCTATAATCGACCAAATCTACTTCACAAATGATATTGCATTCCACGACCATGAATCTTATTCCCATTCCCATACCATGATCTACAATGAGATCTTAAATCATTTTATACCAATCCTAAGGCCTAAACCAATTAGGTCAGCCACCTAAAAGATATTATAATAATATCATTACATAAATCCATATTACAATGATATGCCAGGTCGGCTTAAGACCAAAACAACAATAATCAATCCATAAAACATCCCAAAACATCTTGGTAACATGTAGAGTACACGTTAACATGATATCAATCCATAACCTAGATAGGCACCAGACCTATTTTGGGTCCACCATGCCAAAGAAATATATTCAAGCAGTTGAAGCATAAACAAATAACATCTTCAGCATCCTAAAATCCATCTAGAAACTATAACAACACCACTTATGCATCCTGACAAGATTTCTCAGTGAAAGCTCTGCCGGTTAAACCTTAAACCAATGTCGGTAAGGGTTTACAAGAGTGTATGATAGCATCTGATTACCAATTCAATACCAACTGACCAAAACATGCTTCAGGAACATGTAACACATAAAATCAAACATACTCCATTGATCCAAACATGCTAGAAGTGTTAGGACCTGGAGGCAACTGAGAGGGGGGGGGGGGTGAATCAGTTGTCTATTAATTTTAACCCAAATATAACTTAAACAAAATTGATACTTAATACCGGTAAACCAAACTTAATGTTGGTTGACAGATTAGCAGTTAATATTAATACTGGTGAAACTCAATGTATAAAACAGAAAGAGAAACAACATCCACAACACATAACACATAGATTTGTACGTGGAAACCCTGTAACAGGAAAAACCACAGTGGGAAACCTTACCCACAATCAGATGATACTACTATAGATAGTATGTGTATACAAATGGGGTCTGCACATGCAGAAAGGCCAACCGCCTAGAGCTCACCACTCAATCACGAAATAGGAGTCACACTGTCTACAATTGGATGGTTAAATCCAATGATAATGTACTGCTCAAAGTAGCATCTCCGATGCTGTAATACCGGTTAAGCTCTGATAATCACCTTCAAACCTTCCTTGAACCTTCTCTATGGTCTGCTCATATGATCTTCAATATTCGCACATACCATGTTACAAAACTATATACCATATATTGTTTCCTACCTACTTTCTCATCTCACAAATGAGATCTTACATATATACCAAAACCTAAGACCAAATGTGTAGATCGGCTTACTAAGAATATTACAATTAAATCAATTGCAAATAAGTCAAGATGCGATGCTGTAATACCATGAGCCCCTAATCTCGACAACATCACCAAGGTCCTAACCAAAGGCAATTAAATAAATCTTGAGCACACAATTAATTCTTAAATCATCAAATGTCACATGGCAAAATTAATCAATCACTCAATATTAATTAAATATTTATTTAATTAATTGATCATTCCAAGTAAATCACTTTAAACAATTATCTTATTTATTTTAATTAAATATCTTTTGCATATTTAATTAAATAAATCAATTTGCCACAAATCTTCAAAAAAGGAAACAAAACAAGAAAGAGGAATTGGAAATTATGAGCACAAATCTTCAAAAATGGAAATAAATCAAAAAAGGAATTAATTGACCAAAAAAGAATTAAAAATTTGAGAAAAGAAATCAATTGGAGATAGTCTTGAAAAAAACAAATTAAAAATTGATAAATAATCTCAAAGAAAGAAATTAAAACAATTAAATATTAAAATTGAATGAAATAGAGAATAAATCAGTTTTTCTTGATTTTATCTTAATTTTAGTTTAATTTTCTTTAAAATTGAGAAAAACATCCAATCACATCAATTCATCTAGATTGTGCTTCCTCTTGGAAAATCTTGACCGCTCAACATCATTTGATCTCAGCCTTTGGTTTCTTTTTGAATTTTCTATAAATTTAGGCTCTCATCTCTCATTCAAAAAATCTTGGAGAATATATTGTTATTATGCTGATTTTGCTCTAGGTTCATTGAGAATATTGCATACATATTTAAATAATTTATCTCATTTATTGCTTAAATCATATTAGATTAATCTTGCATTCATCTAGCTTAGTCCATGCTCATATAGATTAAATTCTTCATTTAGGTGTTGTCTAGTCACTGGATAACTTAGCAATCTGAGAGCAATCTAAACTCGCATCTACTAGAAGGCAATGGGTCACTTTGTTATGGTTTTAATATTCATGTTTATATCTATCTAACCATGCATGTAATGACTTAATTGAAGTGTTGTGTATTCTAGAGACAGGTCCACTTTTCACACACACACATCTTTGGCGCCCACCGTGGGGTAGAAAACTACTTTTTCGGCCTCAAAATCATTCTTTTTATCCAACAGGTTTCATCCGTATAGTCTCTGCAAAATATCGTACGAGCAGTTTCACTACATTGTACGACATTGTATTGAAGCCTTCAGTTTACCGTACGACAAAATATTATATCCTATAAATTGTCATACGAATCATAATATGGACTCGTACGACATAATGATTCTATTATCTTCTATCATTCTTTATTGATTTCTGACTCGTACGATAAAAGTTTTCTGTCATTCCATTTTATGAGAATTGTTGTACGATTATGTTCTCTATTAGATTAAAAACATGTTTCACTTTTCGGGGTTTTTCTTGAATTAAATTCTGATTATACTGACACTAAACCCTGAATTGTCTTTTGTCTGCCTGGTATTTTCATAGCCTGACCAGTTTCTTGCAGGATGCTTGTCAAAGAATTTATCAATCAAACATACGCCTGTCAAAGAATAAAAACAACATGACTATTGATGTGTTGTTTTTGCAGGTTGCCTAAAGAGAAATCAATCAAACATCATGTATTCTTTAATTTTTTAGGCACCTAACTTGCTATCTGGGTAATGAAGAAATCTGTCTTTTGTGTTTTTTTGGAAAATTCTGAGAGGTAGGAGAGTATACTCTTGTCTTTCTAAGACAATCAGAAATCTAGACCCTTGAGGCTTTTTCTTTGTTTGAGATTTGTACATCTTTAGCAGGCCTGCCCTCTCAAGGGGTTGAAAAACTCTTAAAGCCGTTACGGTCGGTGTGAGGGGAATGACCTAAGTGGGAATGGCTAAATGCCAAAGTACTCCAACCCACTATAAAATAAACGTGATTTGATGAAAATCAAGTCAACAGCAGTGCTCGGGAATTGCTCTCCTTAGTACCTTTGAGAATATTGAACCTTGGTTTTCAAGGTTGGGAGACCTCTTAATTGAGTTTATACCTCGACGCACCAAACAGAACCCTTAATAGATCCAATTAAAATTAGAAGCTACCTGATTCACCTCCAAAAGGTTGATAATCTTTATGTAAGAGAGATAGTAACTCTCCCAAGACACTTGCCATATCGTGCCCCCATTAGCGTTTGGAGTCGGCTAATACGACATTAAGAATCCATTGCGTGAGACTTAGTGGTCATATTCTGATTAGCTATTGGGTGTGTACCTAAGTTAGCAAGCAAAGGTTTTCTTCTCTAAGCCAACTTCCATAGGGTTTGGATGCTATGATTGGAGTTACTATTCATACTGCATGTTTTCTGTGTTTTCATCCCTGAAACTAAAACTGGAATACTAAAACTGGAGAAAATAAATCAACAAACTCAGTGATCAAAACTTTGTCCATGTCACAAACTAGTCTATCCTAGTCAAAAATTAGTCCATTTTAGAATTGGTCATACTCAGTTGTCATACCCAGCCATTGAAAAACTCAGAATTTTTGTCTTTGTTCTTTTAACAATCGTATGAGCCTGATCATTTGTCATCATGCACTATATTATGTGTTGTACAAGTCTACTAATTTTTCACACAAAGCTAATACTCTGTCGTATGAGATCCAAAAGTCTGTCGTTCTAAGTTAAATCCTATGTCGTACGAGATAGAACTACATAGAATCATTTGTCGTTTGGGACCTACCCATTTGTCGTACGGTACTAAGCACCAACTCATATGAAACAAAACTGTTGTCATCCTAAAGCTGTTATACTATTGTACGGTCTCAAAAATTCTATTGTACAAGTCTCTGATTTTGCCAGTCCAGAACAGTCAAGCCCATCCAAAATAGTCCACAGCAAGCCTAAAACTGGTTATCATCCTCCAGAGCATAAACAACCTTGATAGTGTACCTATGTTGTTGTGTTGCACGATTTTGTCGATCATCTTTAAGCTAGTTCAAAAAAATATATTATCAAACCTAAGTCAACTTAGATAATGTCTTACACAAGATAGATCATTCCTGAAACCAAACCAGATCTTAGTTACTTCTCTCAATCACTACGTTAAATGAACTACTATCTACAATTTGATCTTGACTTCTACAAAACATTTGGTTCTCGGTCATGTCGGTTACAAAATACCTGTTCAAACCAGAAATTCTCGTAGCAAAAGAGGTAAAGAAAAAGAATCACCCTTTTTATCAAAAGACAATCCATTCTTTGTGGAAAACCCCTTTTACAATAAACCGTCCTCATCACAGATACCAGTTTATACCAATCTTTGGTCAACCCCTATCTCCCACCATGTCTGGGGAAAGACAAAAAAGAAGCTAATAAACGAGACACTCATGACAACTTTAGCAATCATGCCACTGATAGTGCTTCCTCATCGACTGAATCTGAGCTTTCTGAACCTCCTGAAGCTGAAGTACATAGATGTCAGAATGATAAACAATTTCGAAAAATGATGAAGGTCATCATGGCTAGGGAAAAAGAAGACTATTTCCTAGAATTAGCAAAGCAAGGCGCCAAACTCCCTACTGGTTATAATGTGGAGGCCCTCATCACTAAAGAGGAAGAGATGCCATGGGGAAAAATAAGCAAACAAACACAAGCATTACAAACTGCGGTCACAAGAATAGAAGACAAAGATAAAACGCCAAAACAATATTCTCTGGACACAATATGCCCATTCCCATTTGACAAAAACCTTTACATGTCTCCATTTCCTTCATGAGTTGAGATCCCAAAATTTGACAAATATGATGGTACCTTAGATCCTCAAGATCATGTCAGAGAGTTTTGTGCAGCTTGTATGGAGTTCATGCATGATCAAACGTACCTCATGCACCTTTTCCCAAGGAGTTTAGGGGGTCAAGCAATGGAATGGTTCGCAAGCCTATCCAAAGGGATAAAAATGTTTGAATAACTAATCCAACTATTTTTACAACAATACTCATACAAAATTCATCACCCAGTCACTATGATAGAGCTTTGCAATACCAGACAAAAGACAAGAGAGCCCTTTCTCACTTTCCTCCGACGATGGAGAAAGATGTTCTCTAGATATTCACGGACTATCCCAGATCTTGAGAAAATGGATATCTTTGTCAACAACTTAGTCCCTCAAATTGAAGTACAATGTCCAGATGCAAGTACACCCTTCATTCAACAAAATGGTAGATAACGCCCTCAAAATGGAAGACGTGCTTATCAAAAAGGGAGATATATCACTTTGGAAAGAAACACAACAAGGTTCTATCTCTAAAGAAAAGAGTAAATACTGGAAATATGGAAAAGATAGCAACAAGAATGTCGTTAATGATGGAGTAGTAGATATTGTCCAAGCAAAAACAAAATCCACAATATTTAACTTGGCTAGTGGCATGCAAGCACTCAAGGCAGCTGAAACTACAATAGAGAATCCCCCAAAGAAAACAAGAGAATGGTTTAAAGAAAAACCTTGGCTTTCAAAGCCTAAGCGTGATTTTACTCCTCTGGATGAATCATATGAATCGGCTTTTAAAAATTTATTGGCAAATAATCTGATAACATTGCAAGACAATTCTAGACCATATGACCCAGAAATTAGACCCAAATGGTGGAGAGAAAATGAATACTGTGACTACCATCAGAACAAGGGACATAACATAAACAACTGCATGAAACTATGAGATGAAATACAAGATCTCGTTGACGCAGGCAAGATCATTGTTGGAAATCATGTGAGTAGTGCTTATCATAAGGCCTTTAAAGATCCCTTACCCACTTATGAACAAGGAGATTCCTCAAAATCCAAGGGAGGAGCTAGAGTCAATTATACCTACATAACAACGATAATGTGATCAACATGATTGAATCTTCTCAAACTGAATATTGCAATGTGATCATCGTCCCAGATCACCAAAATCAAACACAAACTGCTAATTTCGTGACTCGTGCTCAAAGGAAGATTACTCTCCCAGGAACTAGTTCCTTAACTTTTGATCAAACAACATCAAATCTACCAAATAGACAAACAGACACAATCATGGCTAAATCAAAACAACTAGCTTCATCGTCTTCTCCTGGTTAGAGTATTGTTGAATAATTGAAGAGAACCAATGCTCAAAACTCCATTTTGGAACTGCTTAAGATCTCTTCTGCTCATAGGGAGGTCTTGGACAAGGCTCTACTTACCACCAGTGTCCCTAAAGATTTAGACGTAGATCAGTTTCAATCTATGGTGGGTCACCTCACTTCACCTCATTACCTCACTTTCTTTGAAGAAGATGATAAATCATTGAGTCACCCACATAACTAGCCATTACACATTGAAGCCATGATCTATAAAACCGCGTTAAACGTGTTTTGATAGATGGAGGCACTAAGTTGAATATTTGTACCTACAATCTACTAACACAGCTGGGATTTTCTGAAAATTTTATTGATCTAACAAAGAAGATAACAATCAAGGCTTATGATGACGAAGAAAGAACTTTTAAGGGTCTAGTACTATTATCAATCAGAGTAGGACCTGTGGAAAGAGATGTCATTTTTCAAGTCCTGGATCTTCATCTTTCATACAACATCTTACTAGGTAGGCCATGGATTCATGAAATGAAAGCAGTACCATCTATGTATCATCAATGCTTGAAATTCCCTTATAATGGAGTTGAAGTCAGTATTCCTACCGATACAAGCTATACCTATAATGCATTAACACAGAGTGCTGATGCTTTTGTTCCTCATAATAGAGCAGCCTGCATAGCTGAAAGTTTGAAATCTTTGCTGAAAGATTTACAAAAGAAATTGAAAATCACAAACACTGTCATGGATGGCTACAAGATAGAGCCTATACTCTCGCTAACATCTCTTCCTCCATCACCAAGATAGTCGGGAAAACCATCAGAGGTTATGAAGCCACAAACTTCAACTCCAAAAGTCATGTATGATGGTCTTTTTATACAATCCTCTACTTCTCTTGCAAGTGAAATAGAAGAGGATGATGTTCTCAAATCACTTTTCAAAGAAGATAGTGCAAATAAAGAAATACGACATTGTGAGATTTCTCCGACTCAATATGGTCCAGGCTATAAGATGCTTCAACACATGGGATATTTAGGTACTGGTCCTCTTGTCAAACGTCAAAAAGGTATTGTTGAACCTATTCAATTACAAACTAAGTCTGTCAATGATAATGCTGGACTGGGATATGATCCAAGAAAGTCATCATATCTGAAGAACCCCACCATCAACGTAAGTGGAAGAAAAAGTTACTACCTTTAGCACCACAAGAAATTAATACTCAATAAACTCAGGAAGAGTGTGACGGTGAACAAAAAGAATTGCCCACCCAGAGAGAGGAAATAGATGGTAATCAAGTTCTAGTTATATCAGCTATAATACCATAGGAAGTAGAAGTCCCAGAGGATATGAGAAATGAAGTATACAAAATCAGAGAATTGTTTGCACCACTAAAAGTTCCAGTCACATATACTGGCAGACAACAAGTAGATGATTTAGAAACTGATTCAAATGAGTATGGATGGGGTCCATACCACATCTCAGATACATCTACTATAGAAACCCTTGAAGAATCCAGTGATATCACAGATGACACACAAGAGCTGATACGCCTAAGAATGCAAAAGGAAATAGAAGAAATCAGACTAAAAAGACAAGAAGACTATGAATGACAACTAGAGGAAGAAAGGACACAAGCAATTTCTTCACCTACTAACTCTCCCTCTAATGAGGTAGGACAAATTAGGTACGGAACTACAAAAGAAGAATTAGAAGCTATAGAAAAAGAACATTCATCGGTCCAGAGGAAGCTAAATGGAAGAGACGACAGGGATTTACGGAACCGTCAAAGTCATGTCCACAAGTGTGTCAAATACAAGCAATCAATGAACCAAATCATGAAGGAACTTGCAACATCAAAGATTTGGGTGTTGATACTATATATACCTTTACTAAGCCAATTGAAGATGAGTTAGCAACTTCATCCTATGACTCTGATGACTCAGATAGGAGCTCTATTTATAACAACTATTATTCAACAACATATTATGATTACTCTGTCATGAATGTTGAGATGTTGTCCGCTAACCCTGTTACTATCACACCACGGTATGCAGTCTAGTCTAGAGTAGGTGATGATGCTAGAAGTAGGTCGGTTGGGTTAGGTCCAATAAATACTAACATGAATTTTGATAATCATGTCGTAACTCTTCCTGGTCTCAAGACAAATATGCAAGGTAGTCTTCTAGAACTTGACTGGTCAGTCCAAAGCCATGATGATAGTATCGTGAACTCCCTTGAGCCTATTCCAACCTTATCCTTAATGCATCTGGAACTAATTGATTGTACTCTTTATAACCAACCCTTGAATGTACCTACTTTTTCCAATGACTATACATTAGCCTATTATCTCAATGCAGTTGAACCCATGTACTCTTCCACCAGCAAACAGAATGAAAACATGACTGAAGAAGATATCAAGTATCTTAGTCAAAAAAACAAGAAAAATAAAAATAAAAGATTTGATGGCGAAAACCACATTGTGGCGGCATCAAAATCTAAAAAAGAGAAAATAAAGGACGTACCTAAACGTGAAAACCTCTCTGAGGCGCTTGAAGGTCAGATACTTGATATACTGTCAAGTCACTTCTAGGAGAGATCTTCCATATTGATCGAGCCAACTCAACCAGTGAACATTGGGATTCAAGAGACACCACACATCATTCATTTAGCTCAATCACTATCAGCAGAAGAGTTAAAAGATTTCAGCAACCTTTTTTTAGAAAAGAAGATCAACTTTGCATGGACATAATCAGATATGCCAGGACTAGATCCTGATCTCATCATGCATCATCTCTCTATTACTTTAGGAGTTAAACCAGTTAAGCAAAAAATCTGTAAGATGCATCCTCATGTGGCATTGCTAGTGAAAGCTGAACTAGAAAAATTACTAAAAGCTGGATTTATCAGAGCTATAGACTACACAAAATGGATATCAAATATAGTACCTGTATCAAAAGCAGACAAATCTATTAGAGTTTGCATAGACTTCAGGGATCTCAACAAAGCATGTCCGAAAGATGATTTTCCATTGCCCAACATTGACATGATAGTAGATATGACTGTTGGATATGAGATGTATTCATTAATGGATGGATTCTCTGGTTACAATCAAATCAAGATAGCACCTCAAGATCAAGAAAAGACAGCTTTCACATGTGCATGGGGAACCTTCTATTGGAATGTTATGTTGTTTGGTCTAAAGAACACAGGAGCAACTTACCGAAGAGTAGTAACCACTATCTTTCATGATATGATGCATAAAAACATGGAAGATTATGTTGATGACACCCTAGTAAAGACTATGAAGAGATCTACGCATATTCAAGAGCTAGGCCTCATACTAGATAGAATGGAAAGATTCAAGCTCCGATTAAATCCTAAAAAGTGTGCATTTGGAGTAACATCAGGAAAATTGCTTGGTTACATAATTTAAAAAAAAGGAATTGAGGTTGACCTTGAAAAGGTCCAAGCTATAATGGAAATGCCTCCACCCAAGAATATCAGTCAGATGAGAAGTTCACAGGTCGTCTTCAGTCAATAAGGTGTTGTATATCTCAACTAGCAGACAAAGCTCAACCCTTCACGAAGGTATTAAGGAAAGGGATTCAATACAACTGGGATAAATATTGTGAACAACATTTACAACAAATCAAAGAATATCTTTCTAATCCACCCATATTAATGCCACCGATTCAAGGTAAGCCACTGATCATATACATATCAACTATAGATACTTCACTGGGGGCACTTCTGGCACAACAGGATGACAATAAAAAGGAACGAGCTTTCTATTACATCAACAGAACATTGGTGTCATATGAAATGAAATACACTAGAATAGAGAAAGCATGCTTAGCATTGGTCTTTGCATCACAAAAATTAAGGCACTATATGTTGGCACACTCTATTAAGCTAGTAGCCAAGATTGATCCACTCAAATATCTTCTCAGTAAAGCAACGCTTATAGGGAGACTAGCCAAATGGGTCATGGTTCTTACGGAATTTGATATTGAATATGTGGAACGTAAAGCCATCAAAGGACAGGTTATTGTAGACCAACTTGTTGATGCTCCACTTGAAGATAGTCAACCTCTGCATATAGAATTCCTAGATGAATCAATCATGCACCTTACTGAACAATCATGGAAGATGTTCTTTGATGGGTCTTTCACTCAACATGGTTCTAGTGCCGAGATACTTTTTATTACTCCCCAAAAATACTCAATTACAAAAGCTTACAAGATTCTCTTCCCTTGCATGAACAACATCGCAGAATATGAAGCTTTGGTAAACGGGATCAAGCTGGCCATCAAGTGGAAGATTGTTGAATTACACATCTATGGAGATTCACAACTCATCATCAACCAAATCAATGACCTATATCAGATAAGAGATGAGAAATTGATGCCTTATAAGAGAATAGTGGATGATCTCAAGAAATACTTTACCTTCGTATCATTTCAGCAGATCCCCAGAATAGCAAATAGAGCAGCGAATGCAATGGCCACTTTGGCATCTATACCACAACTGCAAGAGTCTAATTTTTGCTTTGAATTTCTGGTGGAAGAGTTACATTACCCTCCCTATGATTCTCTTGAGTCCCAGGTAGTCTATTCTATTATTGGACATGACTCATCTCGTTATAGCCACATTTACTCTTACCTGCGTGACCAAGTTGTCCCTACTAATATTTCCCAAAATGAAAAAAAGAACCTAATCCGAAATGCGTCATGGTACGTCATCATTGCTAATGACCTATTCAGGCGAGGTTTTGATAATACTTTGCTTAGATGTCTAGAAACCAAAGAGTCCCAATACGCATTATCCAAGGTTCATGAAGGTGTTTGTCGATCCCATTCGAACGGTCTAACTTTAGCACAAAAACTACTAAGGGATGGCTACTATTGGCCAGACATGGAGAAAGAAGCTATAAAATTTGCTAAAACCTGTGAAAAGTGCCAACTGCATGGGCACCTTATCCATGCTCCAGCAAGGGATCTCATACCCTTTGTGACACACTGGCCCTTCCAACAGTGGGCATTTGATCTAATTGGCCAAATATATCTTGCATCATCTAATGGACACAAATTTATTACTGCCGCTAAGTACTTCACTATGTGGGTAGAAGCGGTCCCGCTCATCAAGGCAACCGGCAAACAAGTAGCTCTCTTTATTCTTAATTATATCATCTATAGGTATGGTATACCTTCATCCATTATAACTGATAATGGAGGATGGTTCAAGAACAAAGATCTAGATGAACTCTATGAGAAATTTAAAATCAAACAACATTGGTCCTCAGTATATTACCCTCAAGGTAATGGACAAGTAGAGGCATCTAACAAAAACCTACTGACTATCTTGCACATAATAGTGAACAAATCTGGGAAGGATTGGCATCTGCAGCTCAATCCTGCATTATGGGCTTATAGAACAAGTATCAAAGCACCTATTGGGGCTACACCTTTCTCTTTGGTGTATGGGTCTGAAGCAGTATTACCTATTGAAGTAGAAATACCATCTCTAAGAGTTTCCTTGCAAGGCCTTGTTACTGATGAAAACTATAGAATATCTAGATTGCAAGAACTCAAATTGTTGGATGAGCATCAACAAGTGGCATTTGATCATCTCAGAGTGTATCAAAAGTGAATGTCCAGAGGATATAACAAGAAGGTTCGACACTGAGAATTTCAGGTTGGTGACCTAGTTCTGAATGAAAATCCTAAAAATCAACAGTTTCGAGACAACAAAGGGAAGTTTGAACCCAACTAGTTGGGTCCCTATATCGTTACTACAACTTTTGGCTCTGGTGTCTATCAACTCTCAACATTGGAAGGAGAACAACTCTGCGAACCGATCAACACTATCCATGTGAAGAAATTCTTCACTTAAATATTCTCTGCTCCAGCAGCTTATGAAGCGAAAAAGTCCTGAAAAAATCCTAAAAATCAGAAAAAGTCCTGAAAAAATCCTAAAAATCAGAAAAAAGTCCTAAAAAAATCCTAAAAATCAGAAAAAGTCCTGAAAAAATCATAGAAATCAGAAAAAGTCCTAAAGAAATTTAAAAAAAAAAGAAAAAGAAAAAATAGAAGAAAAAACCTGGTGAAAACCTAGTAAACAGGCACCTTGGTAAAAAAATAAAAATGAATCTCTGCCAAGCAGGTGAAAACCTGGTAAACAGGCACCTCTTGTACTCAAGTGCTCCATCTATCAACGCAACGTTGGCATTCCCGCTTTCATGCATCTTTGCTTTCGCTTGTACATATCTTTTGGTCACTTTCGTGACATCCTGGTTCATTGGAACCCTCATGGCTTGAAACTGATCATTGTCATAGTCTTAGGTTAATCGACAAGAGCATATTACATGTCCTAAGCAGTGTCAACCAAGTCATCTTTACGTCAGTGAAATCTGGTCGTCCACTCCGTGTCAGTTACCTGTCTCTTGACTACTAAAGAGTTTTATCACTGAGTTAACAAGCAAAACAACATATCGGAAAATAATCACTAAACAGTTTGAGCTATCTAGGAAAATTTTCTTTGTGTGTTGTCTTTTATATTGGTTTTCAATTATTATCCCTTTGAGTAACTCGAGGAAGTCTATCTTGACTAAGAGGAGCAAGGATTGGGGACATAATATTTTCTTTGTTTTCTGCTTGTAGGAATGATTCCAATGATCTAGAAACATCTAAATTAGCTGGGTGTCTGTGATAAGAACCTTCACATCAAGGTGAAATTGCCTCACATACCTCGACTCTACTTATTTGAATGCTATAGGGAGGTTCCCATCATTTCTTTGTCTGTTTTGAGGGAATTTCTTTATTGTGCAAACCAGGTCCCTGCAAAATCTGTCCAAGGATATGAATTAAAAAAGGGGTCATTGCAGACAAGATAATTAATATTGCACGTGAAAAGAAAGAAACTCTAATCTGCCTGCTATGTTTGTAAAACACTCAATGATCAAAATTAAGCTTTTCAAAGTCCAGTGACTAGGTTTAGGGTTGCATCTCATTTTGCATCTCATCTTGCATTTCATTTTGCATCTCGTGAATTTAGCGTGATTTCGGTATGGTGACACTAATCTCTGTATCTTCTGAATAAGAGTTGGAAGCTTCATCATTTCTTCACTAAGTGGTCTCTTTTCATCATTTCTCCAATCGAGTACTTGTGTTTTTGAGATATTAACTGCATACATAAGCATCTTATATAGATTCATACATTTCATTATTACTCATTTGCATTCATCTCATTGTATAGAAAAATGAAAAAAAAATTGCATTATTCATCATTCATTCACATTCATTTATTTGCATATGAAAAGAAAGAAAAATAGACATCCATATTCCATTTGCATTGCATACATTCATGCTGAAAAGATATGCATACATATAGAATAAAGCATATAAAAATATATCTCATAAGTGAATCAACACAAGCACGATGAAGTCAAATCAGATCTCGTATATATATCATGTCAAATATAAGAGTACAAAATGATGTCGAATGACATATACAAACTCCCATCGGAGAAAGAATCGCATAGGCTACAAAAAAATGGGTGTGTCTATAAAAAATATGTGAGCTACAAAAAGAAATAATCTAGCTAGCACCCTCTCCCTCATCACCTAGTGGAGGAGGAGGAGCCTGATTCTCGAGATCCCGATGAGGTGCCCGAGCTCCATCTGATCATGCCATATACTGCAAGTAGGGTATCACCTACTGCGCAACAGGAACTGCGACACTATATGCTGCCACATAGTAGGCTACCCTACTACTCTGGAGAAGGACCTTCTGTCATAAAGCTTCTATCTCTGCTCTTGACTCTACCCTCAATGATGTGATCTGGTGATCACGCTCCGCCCTCACCTTGGCAAGCTATCGGTCTCACTCCACCAGCTGAGTCTGAGCCACTATCAACTATGAATGTAGCTCTGCAAGATGTGCTCTCATCGACCACCTTGCGTCAGTCCCCTGCTCTCTCTTAGGCTCTCCACCCTACTCATCCCACACTGTCGGACCTATCTCAAAGTTTCTCGCTCCTCCTCAGTCCCACCTAATCTCACTCTTACATGCCCCAAGGATCCACCCTCACCCCTCTGCTATCTAACATCGGCTAGCACCCTATTGCTGCTAGCACTAGGATCACCACCACTCCATCATGGAGCCTCATCTCTCTATGCATGTCCCTGCCTGTGGCCCTATCCCTGTCCCTATGCTGGTGTGGGAACATCATCCTCAACATCCTCAATATGAGGAGCCTGCTCTGTTGGATCTATGAATCAAGGGAATGGATGCTGCTAAAACCAATCTCTATACTGGGGCAATACCCCCGCATCCGCCACATCATCCATATAATCCCACCTTAGGTGATGTAAACCAGTTAGCTCCTGCATAGCCAAAGCATAGGACAAATGCAGATACCATCCCTATCTCTCCTCATCTACGTAACGCGCATAAGTTGTGTACTCCTACGAGATCCCCCGAGGCCGACCATACTGCCTCATCACTCGAGAAATGATGAATCGCTCCACAATGGTCTGTGATCTCCCGAGAAGAGGGCGCATAATAAAAAAGTCCCTGCAAACCATCTGCCAATCATCCCATGGCTCCAAGCCTCTATACGGTCTCCATAGAACAGCTATTAGGTCATCTATCTGTCGTCTCCAAAAATATGTCTTGCCTAGATGGGGCTGCGTAATGTATCTAACATACCTGTATATAATCGGCTACCTAGGCTCTCTACTGTCATCTACTATGGGCTGACAAACGGGAAGGTGCTCCCAGGCCCACACCTGCAAAATATATACAATCGTGGCCATACTCTACCCATCTCTATACACGATCTCATGCATCTCTTGATACATGTGGGCCAATAAACATGAACCCCAACCAAGTCTCTGAGGGGTCTCTATCAATCTCTCTAGCATGCGACCCCATCCACATTGGAAGCCCTGCTGCCCTTTGTCTGGCATCAGAAAACAACCTATGAACCTTGCTAGAACACATGCCAGAGGATACTCCTCACTGTACCTACTCATCAGTATGTCCCAACTAATGGAACGAGTCAAAATGTCGGGATCACTGAAGACATGCCTCACTGCCTGTAATCTTGGAAGGTGCTCTGCATCATAATCCACCTTATCCCTAGCAAAAGGGATACAGAGGATCCTATATACATCCTCAGGAGTGATAGTCAACTCCCCCACTGGTAGATGAAACGTGTTCTTCTCTGAATAAAAACATTCAACCAATATCGTGAGCATCCCGTGGTTCACACGGATATCAAGTAATCTCAATAGATGAGTCAAGCCACACAAGTCAATATGAGCCTGCCCAACCTCAGATAAATGTCGAACTAATCCCATAGTAGGAGGATAAATGCATCTAAATAGCACAGGAGGTAATCAAACCTACAAAAAACCCAACAACGAAGCTTCAAAAAATATTCCAAATGAGCCTACAAGAGAAGTAAAACATCACGCAAATTCAACTAAGTCACATGCAAAATCAAAATTTCACGTTTGGACCTTCAAAAATGCTCACTGTCTCCTGAACAACAAAACACAAAGAGATAGAATCTCATACGAGCCAAGATTAGCTTTCACACGAAAAAACAACCCCAAATGACATACTATTGGCTCCCGCATGACAAAATGGTCTTTTAACAGACCTATCGTACGATACGAGGGTGCATCCCGAACGACAATTCTAATGACCCTAAATGACAAAAGAAATTTTACCAGTTACTCATACGAGATAGGATCCTGTCTTGCATGATAAAATGTGTGAAACCCGACCCCACACATGCGAAAAACTTGCAAAATGAACAAAAAAATTCAAAATTGAAAACATAAAGAGGCTTAAGATCGATCACTTACTGCTGGCTCATAGTTTCGGGGTCGATTGTGTCTTCTCTGACACTCAGATGCTGACGAGTAGGGACTACCATTTTCTTCACAAAAGGGTTTTTTTGAATTTTCAAACTTGGAGGGTTAAAATGATTTGACAATGACACTTTAATCCCATATATAGTCAAAAAACCTAATTTTTCAACTTGCTTCGATGGACACGAAAATTGTACCCTTAGTTAATTTGACCATTTTGATTCCATTTACGAGATCGAAATCAAAATTCGAGATTATTTTTCTAGTCAATTTCACGATGTTGACCTCTTAGCGCCTTCCTCAACTACTCATTCTCTTCTTCAATTTGCACTCAATTTCTTGTCAATCAACGTTGAATCTCAATTTTATTCCTCTGAATCAATTTGTGCTCAAACAACTTATCGTCGCTAAAATTTGCCTATCATCATGAACCCTTGCCATCTTTCGATTTTGCTCCCGAGGGGGCATACTCGTGAACTTATGACCTTACATCTTCAAATGTCGAGAAAATTTTCAAATCTTCATCGAAAGTCGAGCAAAACATATTTTTCAACTAAATAAAATCAATCAATCAAAACCTTATTGTTAAGGGGTATCTCATATTCATTGCTTTATATCAAGTTGAGATCTCTCGATCATCTGAATCGAATTAGTCACTGGGGGCATATTAGTTTCATCGCTTCAAATCAAGCTGATATTTATCTTTATCTGAATTAATCTCTTAACGTTAATCAGTTTCATCGCTTTTCATCAAGCTGATTATTCGTTTAAAGTCAATCAAGGGTTTAAAGAGTTTCTTTGATCACACTCAATCTAAGTAGGTGTTTAGTATTTGTCGCTTTGGATCAAGCTGGACAGTTTATCTTCGCTCATCGTATCTTGATCAATCAAGTTCAAGATCATTTTTTATCATCACTCACTATGTCTAGATCAATCAAGTTCTAGATCAATAAGATCCGCTTCCTAATCAGTCAAGTTCAAGTTCGGTATCTTTTATTTTCTATCATTCCTAAGTTCAATCAAGTTCGGGAATGGTATCGCTTTAATTAGACTTCATTCAGCTTCGTTGCTTCGAATCAAGCTAAACACTTCATTTTTCATCTAGTTCGTGATCAATCAAGTTCAGAACTAGTATCTCCTAGACATCAAATTTTCTTTGAACCAACGTGCTGCTCGCACATTAATTCAAAAAAGGGCAAAAGCAATACCCTAAAAATGGTCATCTAAACCATGAGCCCCTAATCTCGACAACATCACCAAGGTCCTAACCAAAGGCAATTAAATAAATCTTGAGCACCCAATTAATTCTAAAATCATCAAATGTCACATGGCAAAATTAATCAATCAATCAATATTAATTAAATATTTATTTAATTAATTGATCATTCCATGTAAATCATTTTAAACAATTATCTTATTTATTTTAATTAAATATCTTTTGCATATTTAATTAAATAAATCAATTTGCCATTAAATCATCAAAAAGAGGAATTAATTTGAAAAATAAATCAATTTGCCACAAATCTTCAAAAAAGGAAACAAATCAAGAAAGAGGAATTGGAAATTATGAGCACAAATCTTCAAAAATGGAAATAAATCAAAAAAGGAATTAATTGACCAAAAAAGAATTAAAAATTTGAGAAAAGAAATCAATTGGAGATAATCTTGAAAAAAATAAATTAAAAATTGATAAATAATCTCAAAGAAAGAAATTAAAACACTTAAATATTAAAATTGAATGAATTAAAGAATAAATCAGTTTTTTCTTGATTTTATCTTAATTTTAGTTCAATTTCCTTTAAAACTGAGAAAAGCATCCAATCACATCAATTCACCTGGATTGTGCTTCCTCTTGGAAAATCTTGACCGCTCATCATCATTTGATCTCATCCTTTGGTTTCTTTCTGAATTTTCTATAAATTCAGGCTCTCATCTCTCATTCAAAAAATCCTAGAGAATATATTGTTATTATGCTAATTTTGCTCTAGGTTCATTGAGAATATTGCATACATATTTAAATCGTTTATCTCATTTATTGCTTAAATCATATTAGATTAATCTTGCATTCATCTAGCTTAATCCATGCTCATATAGATTAAAAATCCTTCATTTAGGTGTTGTCTAGTCACTAGATAGCTTAGCAATCTGAGAGCAATCTAAACTTGCATCTACTAGAAGGCAATGGGTCAATTTGTTATGGTTTTACTATTCATGTTTATATCTGTCTAACCATGCATGTAATGACTTAATTGAAGTGTTGTGTATTCCAGATACAGGTCCACTTTTCACACACATAGATGCATCATGTCGGCATAATACATTTACAATAATATCTAATCAATGAAATCATCTTCATAACATCTTGTGTTGATCTGGAATAGATAATGTATGCCAATCCATAACCTAGACCAATTTGCCAGTAACAACAAATATGTCAACCCAATTAGACCAATAACCAAAATACCAAAACACAGTATCCAAACCATGTCTTCAACATAACCAAGTGATCTCTAGATGATAACAAGTCATCCTCAGTGCTGGTGAACAATATAACCTGTTGGTGAACAATATACTAGGGACTGTGCATAAGTCACTGAACTTGTCGGTGAACATAATGTGCTAGTTAAACATAACCAAATATCTCCAAAAGGATAAGTGTTGACATCAATGAAAAAACTAATGCAACACATCCATAATACCAACAGGAAGTTTCCAACAAATAGTCTCTTCTTTCGGTAAAACTAGATCTTCTACCAATAACCAAAACCTGTCTACTGGTAACCAACCATAAGAACTAGTGTTGACATCAATGATAAAAAATCAATGCAACACATAATCAATTCATCCATAATGCCAAAAATTCTTTTGTCTTCTCCTTCAAGGCTTCATCATCCATGCTTACGCTTTCTTTCTGCTTTAGCTTCTCAAAAAGTTACTTTCTCTTTTCTCTAGACTTGTTCAACTGATCCTTCAGAGACTGAATCAAATTCTCAACATCCCTCAAATTCCCTTTTAATTCCCGGACTTGAGATTTAAACTGATCAAGATCATCAAGTGCAACAGTAAGATGATGTTTCAAACCACCAAACTCCATTAGCATACCTTCCCGGACCTCCCTCAACCTGCTAGATTTCTTTCGAGGAACTAGGTTATGATACCAATTGTTGGAATCAAGGAACGGTGAGAGGGGGGGGTGAATTAGTGTTCCATAATCTTTAACTTTATTAAACTGGTCACCTAACAACATAGCACATATGAAGAAAGGAAAGATCTATAAACATAAAGAAAATATTCATAACACCACAACACCAAGATTTTTTACATGGAAACCCAGTTAAGGGAAAAATCATGATGGAATTGAGACCCACAATATTAATATACCCTATTAGAAGTATAAAAATATTACAATGGGAAATGCACATGCATTCAAGCACACTACTTAAAACTCACTGCTCAAACTACAAAAAGGGCTACAACCTCAGAAGGCTCGTTGCCTTACAAATATACTACTAGTAGATATTTGAGATGGTTGAACTATTAAATAGCATTTAAAAATACCTGTAAATAGTTTTAGTTAAGCTCATATATCAAACTGCACACTCTGCAACACACTCTTCTCTAATATTCTATTATGTTGCAATCCGAAGCACCAATCTTCTACTTGCGCACAAGAAACTCCACATAATACTTTCCACACGATCACCGATTCTCACCCATACCAAAAATGGCCATATCAATCACTCTTATATATCTGCAACATCAAATTAGATCTTCTACATATCGACCCAAAAACACATAACACACAAATGAAACGTGTAATACTAAGCCAACTCAATCCAAACTTCAATGCACATGCAAACCAAAACAATGTCAGGTAAGACATAGTCTGGACCCAAATCACCACCACAAACATTAATCACCTCCAATAATTACACCTCAAATATCCACACGTGCCACAATTGACATGAATGTCGCATAACAGGAAGAACACCAGCTAACCAAGAAAAACATCATCAACATGCACAACAATCAACACAGACCACAAAAACAAATAGGAAACGATATTAAAACATTCACAAGAATCATGAATTACTTCAACAACATCTAAAACATCACCACTTACTATAATCTTCATCATCATTATACCAGACCACTAAACTGATGAATACTAAGAGGGGGGGGTGAATTAGTATACCAAAAAATATTGAACTCAAACACTTAAACAATTTAGCAGTAAACCGGTATAATAGTTATACTAAAAAATTGGTTAACACAAATGCAAACCAAACACCAAATAAGGCATTCAACCACAAAAGCACAATCACCATAACACAAGAGATTTTGATGTGGAAACCCAAAGGGGAAAAACCATGGTGATATGAAACTCACAAGTAACTATCTGCAGAATAGTAACCAGACTGGTTAAGGTCATGCAATGTTCTTCACCAGAACAAATCCTATTTGGAATCTCAATCTCTGTTAGGGGATAAGTCCGATTAAAGACTACCTTGTGAGAGGATTTCAAATCCACAGTTGTGAACCACCTTGTTAGAGGATTTAGAAAGGTTTTGCCAGGCCTACCCGGTTAAGGGTTTTAGACTTTTCAAAGATGTGAGTAATCAACAAGTGAGTGATCTAAATACTAGCACAGTATGCTTGGTTAGATCCTTGATAGCTCATTGTTAATACATTTCATCATTACTTCAGTCTTCAAAATCTCCACACTCTGTTTCTTCACACAGACCTAATCTTCTTCTATGATCGCACATGCAAAAACCTCATCAACCACCTAAAACCCTAACAACTACTAAAACCCTAGACATGATGTCCTTATAAAGGAATCTAATTTTATGTCGGTCCAATAGGATTACATTGCAAGTTTCTAAGTTCAATGCATCTGGACACATTTGGTAACATGACATAGAATCACCGCGAAAGTGTTAGTGGATGATAACAATACCGATTGGTAACTCATCATAGAGTAATACCGGTTCATACATTTACCTATTACCGGTTCACATATTTTACCAATTACCAGTTTGTCAAAATGAAGACTGGGAAAAATGATAACAACTGCTTTGTTCCTTCGTACCGCTCTGTGATCCTCAAACTGCTTGAGTCTTCATACTGCTTGGTTCTTCATACCGCTTGAGATCAGTAAACACTTTCTGCAAAACACCGATAGTCTAAAGACTATAATACATAATACCGGTTGGAACAAATACCGGTTGAGCATAACTCATACATACAAAAAGTGATCTCAAACCAAGTGTGTGTCCATCAATGACAATCATAACATCAGCATCAAAAATGCCAAAAATCTCCCCCTTTGGCATTGATGGCAACACTTAGGAAAAATTTTGACATCTAAGTGTTTTACAACAAAAAAATATGCCATAATCAAAATTGCTCCCCCTAAGCATAAACACTATCCCTTTTGCAGAAAATACAATGTATACTAGTTCCTTAAAGAGATAACATGAAAGTATACATGGCATTCACCAAAATTTTAAATACAAAATACTACTCCCCCTTTGCCAACAATGACAAAGTTTTGCAGAATAACCCTTGTTTCTCATTATCATTAATATAATAAATGTTTTATGACAATAATGAGTAAAACTTATCAAAAACCAATTTAAAATCCTGCATGAAGGTCTTCATGGATAAGGACCATGATTCAAGCAATGAGGTAGCAACCTCACTTTTTGTTTGCATCTGGGATACCTGTTTCTCCATGGCGTCCAAGGTACTCATCTCTTGAGTGACCGTTAAGGAATCCAGAATGAGATAGCACTTCTAAAATATTTGTAGTTGAGGTAGTAGAACCAATTGAAGTTCCTACAAATCTTGGGTCCAATTGGTGATCTCCAACTCTATTCTGGCAGTCTAGAGTTGAAACTGGTGAATGGTTTGCCCATATGTGGTGAAGGAATCATAGGGCATTTTGAAGGTGCTTATATATGCCTGCAAGTCAAATTGCAGCTTTTCCTTCTGTGCAAGCACATCATCACAAAATAGATGGGGTTGGCTTATCTTACTGAGTAGTAATTTCCCCTAATCCATAGCATCTCTTATGTCTTTTTGTGCTTTCTGAAGTTCAAACTGGAGCTCATTTAATTTCTTCACTAAGGCAGTGTTCAGTGCCTTTTGATGCTTCTTTTGTGCATTGGCTTCAACAACATCTTCCAGGCATTGCACCTGGTCCTCTACAACTATGCATAAAAGTTTCAGTTGGGCCAAAGAGGAATCAATACTGGGGAGGTTGGTACCAGGAATCAAACTGGTAAGAGTTTCCACCACAGTTTGAATAACATATTGCTCCTTCTTCCTCCTTAGCGCTTCCAGTCGCTCTTGGGAAAGATTAATGCTTTGGAGCAGCTCCGTTTCATTTGCAGATTGGAGGTCAATGGGACTGGTAATGTTAGCCATTTTGGCTTGACTACCGGTTGCCTTTGGGGTCTCCACTTGTGTGCTCTTTGCTGCTTCCTCCTTCTCTTTGGCTCTTTGCTTTTCCTCTTCAGCCTTCTTTTGCTCCTCTGCTTCTTTCTTTCTCTTTTCTTCTTCCTTATTTCTATCTTCTTCCTTCTGCTTCTCTTCTTCTTTCTTCTTCTCCTCTTCCTGTTTCCTCTTCTCCTCTTTTTCTTCTCCTCTCCTTCCTATTTCTTTTTCTCCTCTTCTTGTTTCCTTTTATCTTCCTCTTTTCTCTTCTCTTCTTCCTGTTTCTTTTTCTCTTCTTCTTGTTTCCTTTTCCCTTCTTCTTTTCTCTTCTCCTCTTCCTTTTTCTTTTTCTCTTCTTCTTTTCTCTTCTCCTCTTCCTTTTTCTTCTTCTCCTCTTGCACTTTATCAGCCTTTTCTTTGTCTTGTTTTTCTTTGTCCACTCTCTCTTTGTCATCCTTTTCCTTTGTTGCATCCAGAGTGACATTTTCACCATCCAAAGCATCAACGTCAATTGTGTCTATCTATTCAGTGACCAGTTCTCCTTCACTGTCATACACCTCATCTGGTTTTCCAGTTTTCAATTCTTGCTCAGCCTTCTTGTTAGCTTCAGACACTTGGTGTAACCTCAGAGCAGCTTTGGCATGTGAGTGTGTATCTTTTACCACTTTAGGAACTTTCCATTCCAGTAATAGGAGTCTTCTTCTTCTCATGAAGAAGAGGCCTTTGTATTTATCCATAACTTCATATAGCTCTAAATTTGACACATCAGGAAAATATTGTGCAAAAATTATTCTCTTATTTCCTGTTCCTTTTCTATGGCAATGTGCCATTTGTTATCTAAAGAATTATATAAAGAATCCAGTGTCACAGATATAATTTCTGATGGCAACCGGTCATTAATACATAAATATTGAATAACTTCATGTTCAACTTCCTCCTTTTCATTGTCATTAAAATCATCAAAATGATCTATTAAATCACTTAGCACTTTTCTCCTAATATTCTTGATAGTTATTTGACAATGTGTCAAAGGTTTGTAAGAGGAAATGTCTATATTTATCGGTGTTGATGATGTCGGCTCATTGCTAGTTGTCTTTCTCTTCTTCCTCGTTTGCCTAGTATTCTTAGGTTGTACCTTAGGTTCTGTATCCTCAGAATCTGGTGAGGTGTTCTTAGTTTTTCGCTTTATTTCAAATACCTTGGCAGGTGCAACTTCCAGTTTCTTCTTTGCCGGTGACCACTTGGTCACTTTAGGACTTGCTAAGGTAATCGATGTCGATATAGATGGCACTGCCTTTCCCTTCTTTATTGAAGGTTCTTCAACTGGTGTTACCCTCTCCAAATAGGTGTCGGTTCTCTTCTTCTTAGGATCAAGAGGCGAGGCAAGTAGGGTAGAGGCATACCCATGAAGCATGTCATACATCACCTCATATCCCATAGGCTCCACTTCTTCCTTTCTAGGCTCAACCGCCTCCATTATGCACTCATCTACTCTGATGATAAAGCAGATGTCCTCTTCATACTTATTGACAATATCACCAGATATTCTCACCCTCTAGCTCATCTTACATCTAAACTCATCAAAGTATTTGTTAAGGACTTCAGGATAACCGGTTTCTACTGCTTGAAGACTCTCTCTGATTTGCTTGGCAACTAGTTGGTTAGTAGACCATTGTATATCACCGACTCCTAGGAAATAGCCTTGAAAGTAGAAAAACAATCCTACCAACAGTTGTCCAAATTTAAATCTTAAGGCATTGTCCTGTTTAATAGACTCCAGGTTCACCAGAAGTTGCCTTTGCATATAGGTGCATAAATCAAATGAGGCATCTTCCATGATCATCCTCTAGGCGGCATTTACCGCTGCAGCAAAGACAAAGTTAATTCTGCTAGCATAGAACGTTCGGTAACCTATCACCATACAAGCATAATTGACCAAATCATCCTTGATGGTATTGACGGTCATTCCCCATTGGTCACTCACAGAACCAATGAGCTTGGTCATTTTCATCTTAATGACTTTCCTTAGGGCTGGCACTTCTCCAATGTTATAGAAACTGGTGATGGCATGAATTGCTTCCGATGTGATGTCATGTGTCCACTCAAGATACATTTTGTCACTGTGCACTCTGCTTAGAATGATGCGGATGTGATCTTTTGTAAATTCTTCAAGGAAAGAGACCGCATTGTGAAGTTTCTTTCAATCCAGGATGTTGTATTTTGGTTTGATCTTCTTGTCATTCCTGCAGAATAAACTTAACTGAGAATGGATCACTAGAGATGCTAGGTCTTCTATTTTGCAATCAATATAATCTGAAATACCTTCCTCAACTATAACACCAGTGGGTATCTGGGATAGGGCATTGTATTTTTCCTTCCGTTGGATGAAATCTATTGAATCATCAGGTGCACTAGAATTGGAGTGCGAAGCAGAAGCCATGATAAATGGATAAACAAGAATTTTGATAAATACCTTCAGAAATCCACAATTTAGGGTTTGCAACTTCATCTTCGCCACACACTACTTCGGTTGCTAGATTACATCTTTGTGTTCTTCACCTGACTGATTGATATTATCTCCGGATTCTTCTTTCAAAGTTTTTGAAATCTCTCTGAATCGTAAAACAAATCACCTTTGGTCACTCTACACTTGAGAATTTCTTCACTCACAAATTGATAAGTGAAAATGACTTGAAAATCCCTTTTAAATGAATTATTCACCTACCATAATAAATGCTCCACCATTAGGGCGTAAACCCTAATTTTCCTTTTATCATTTATGGTCTTCTACCAATTGACAAGTATCACATACTAGTTAAGGTTTTTTATCGATATAAACTGGGGGTTCGAAACATTTCACCAATTTGTTCCCCCTAAGCTTTTCTGAAGCTTAGTTTGCCAGTTCAGTGACTTCCACACTAGGTGCAGAAACTGGTTCTTCTTGTGACACTTCTTCAGGTTTCTTCTTCCATGTTGTCTTCATATCTGCTTGAACATTTTCAACATCAATCTTTCTTTTCGGAGTGACCGGTATATCATCTGATATGTTCTTTCTCATTCTGTAGGTTCTGGAAAGGTGACCTAGTTTGTTGCAATGATTGCACTCCAGGTGTTCTCCATGGTCCATTGTTCATTCTTCCTCCTGCATGTTGTAGTAGTGTGACCACTACCATGGAAAATCAATTAGGTTTCTCTCCAACCGGTTGCCGCTTGATAGCCACCACCACCTAACTAATGGTCATAGGCATTATACCAGTTTGGATTCCAGTTCACAGAGGTTTCAGGAAAAAATCCTTGACTCCTTTGAGGATATCTTCCAGTGTTGTGTATAACAGACCTGCATTCAAATGCTTTATTCCCAAACTTGTTGCATGCATAACAATTACCATTGAATTTATTGGATCTAGGCTTATTGTTTAGAAAGTAGGGAAAATTATTGTAAGCCTTACTTCTACATACATTGGCAGTGTGTCCTTCCTTGAGACAATTAAAACAAACAAGTTTGAACTTTTGCTTACCTTTATCCTTTGGTGTCAGTTGCTTCTTTGATGCTCCATCTTTTGTTCTAGAGGTCTCACCTTCCTCATAACCAAAAAAAACAAGTCCAGTGGTATTCTTTACCAGTTTTGTTGATTCAAGCTTTTGTTCTAGCTTAACAGTGCTCTTATTGAATTTGGCAAGTATTTCCTTTGACTCAATGAGTTCTTTGGAAATACTAGCATTGGATTCATTCAAGGTTGCATTCTCATAAATAGCCATGTTTAGTTCACCTTTCATTTCTTCTTTTTCCACTTTACTCTCCTGGAGATGAGCAGTAAGTGCACTGATTTCTTGCTTCATCTTGGAGATCTCATGATCTTTGTCTTTTACCAGATCTTCAGCTTTACTCCGATTCTCAAGTTCTTGACATATTCTGATAGTCACTCCTTCCAGTTCCCTTCTTAGGTTAGCATTAGATTCATTTAGTTTTTCAACTTCTTCAACTAGGGATTCCATGTCTACTTCATCAAAAGAACTATTTTTAGTAAGCTCCATCAGTTTCTCAGCATGCTCTCTTCTCTTTGCTAGAGAGGCTTTATATTTGACTTTGAGCTCATCAAAGGCTTTCTCAGTTTGAGTGAGACGATGAGTAATCTCCCTCACAGTGTATTCCCCATATCTCCTTCCAAGTGGTTAAACTTATAGAAAGGTTGGCTCTGATAGCAATTGATGAATACTAAGAGGGGGGTGAACTAGTATAGCAAAAAATACTAAACTCAAACACTTAAACAGTTTAGCAGTAAACCGGTATAACAATTTTACTAACAAATCGGTTAACACAAATGCAAACCAAATAGAAAATAAGGCATTCACCCACAGAAGCACAATCACCATAACATAAGAGATTTTGATGTGGAAACCCAAATGGGAAAAACCACGATGAGGTGAAACTCACAAGTAACTATCTGCAGAATAGTAACCAGACCGGTTAAGGTCATACAATGTTCTTCACTAGAACAAATCCTATTAGAAAATCTCAATCTCTGTTAGGAGATAAGTCTGATTAAAGACTACCTTGTGAGAGGATTTCCAAAGGCTTTGTCAGGCCTACACGGTTAAGGGTTTCAGACTTGTTGAAGATGTGAGTAATCAACAAGTGAGTGATCTAAATAATGGCACAGTATGCTTGGTTAGATCCTTGATAGCTCATTGTTAATGCATTTCAGCATTCTTTAGTCTTCAAAATCTCCACACTCTATTTCTTCACACAGACCTAATCTTCTTCTGTGATCGCACATGCAAAAACCTCATCAACCACCTAAAACCCTAACAACTACTAAAACCCTAGACATGATGTCCTTATAAAGGAATCTGATTTCATGTTGGTCCAATAAGATTACATTGCAAGTTTCTAAGTTTAGTGCATCTGGACACATTTGGTAACACGACATAGAATCACCGCCAAAGTGTCGATGGATGATAACTCATCACAAAAATAATACCGGTTGGTAACTCATCATAGAGTAATACCGGTTCATACATTTACCTATTACCAGTTCACATATTTTACCAATTACTGGTTTGTCAAAATGAAGACTAGGAAAAATGATAACAACCACCTTGTTCCTTCGTACTGCTTTGGGATCCTCAAACCGCTTGAGTCTTGATACCGCTTGGGTCTTCATACCGCTTGAGATCATTAAACACTTTCTGCAAAACACCGATAGTCTAAAGACTATAATACATAATATCGATTGGAACAAATATCAGTTGAGCATAACTCATACATACAGAAAGTGATTTCAAAGCAAGTTTGTGTCCATCAATGACAATCACAACATCATCATCAAAAATGGCAACATAAACAACACAAATAGATGAGTAACCAACCTCAATACCAGACCTCATAACTCGAACATATCGTCATGTGGACCACTGAAACCTTTGTTGAATCAGCTAGAGATACTTTTCAAAACCCTTTAATCCGCAACAACTCAACTGAAACACATTGGCTAAACCAACTCATTTAATCTAACTACAACATTGAAACACATACAACAATATGTTGACATCAATGACAAAACAATGTTCTAGAAAACTTCTCAACAATATCCAACATTAATTGCATTTTCAAGAGGTTACATGAAGAGGTGACAAATATAAATTAAAATGGATAAAATATTCTCATTTCCACATCCATTATGAGACATAAAGGGTCATATATAATGAGATAAAATTTGGGAGGAGAAAAGGTGTCCATTTGGAGTTATGAACAGTCATTGAAAGCTTTAGAGCACTCAAAATGTGTAAAGACTAGGTGGCTTTGGGTTTTGTGCTTATGAGAAGTCACTCGAAAATCTATTTATTAATTTATTATGTCTACTAGCTATTCATTCTCCAAGGGATGGATTTTAGTAGGGAGTTTTGATCCCTTGATTTGAGAAAACAACAGTGGTTTTTCCTCTTCCATTTGTCTATAAATTGGAGCCAAGACATAGTTGTTTAATCATTAATTGGTCATTGTTTCCATGTAGTTTCAGGATCATTTGGAAAAGTGTAGTAAATGAATTGTTGTTGTTTTATCTCTTTTAAATAATAATAATATACTTACCCTCATTCCCTGGTGGAGTTTTCTCTCAAAGAGTCCATGCAAATCTAGTTTCTCTTTTGGTATGGTTATTTTTTAGTTATATTGAATGGTGTAATCACATGCTCATTCAAATTTAATTTCAGATTTGGTAGTATTTTTTTCTTAGTAATCACATAAGAAAGTTAATATCACAAGATTTCTTTACCTTTTTTCTGAACATGTGTTATATAATGCACTCAAGTTATACAAAATGAATGTGTTTTTAATAAGAAAAGAAGGGTAAGTGCGCCAAGATGGTGAACAAAAAGGGGGGTATAAGTGGCCACTTTTTTTTTTTTTTTTTTATAATACTGAAAATAGGTAAACCTGAACTTCGAAGAGATATTTGAAGGTCATGCACTCAAAACTAGGAGTTCAGAAAAGAATAATAATTGTAGTACTCTCAATCTAGTTTCTAAACTACTATTTTTAAAAAAAAATTGGATGCGATTAAGAGGGCCAAACCTTTCACGCATGAAAAATTGTTCATGATTTATTTAGAAAAATATAAAATAGTTGTTTTCATGCACTGCACAAAATATATAGTTAGATTTAGTATTTTGCAAAACCCTTTGGTAGGATGATAGGTAAGAGTGAGATCTATAAGTTGTGTATTTTTTTGTAATTTTCCATTGAGTATTTGTTTTATATGATTTTTTGAAGTGACCGCATCCTGAAAAATTTGGTACATGTTCGTGCGTTGGGCATAACTTGCATCAAAATAATAAAAAATGCAAAAAAAAATTTAAAAGTGTATTTAATCTAGTGTAGAACAATAATATGTAATTTATTTTGAATTTTGTCAAGTATATAAAAATTTATTAAAACAATGGTAGACATATGTCTGTGAGGACTGTCAAGGCACTGATAAAGAAAATTAAAGTTTACTATGCTAATGTTGTCCAAAAATAGAAAAAATTGTATGGTCAGAAAACTAAGAAGATGTGTGAGATTATGGTGGTAATTTTAGAGATACCCACTTGATCATTTGTAAACTTGATGACGATGAAGTCAATAAATCATGTTGGAGGATGAAAAAAATGTGTAAAGGGATAAAAAAAGGGGGGGGAAATGGGCTTGCAAGCCTTAGGGTGGATTTCCAACCCTCTTGCCAAGCCAAAACCTGCACAGGTTTTGAAAAACAAAAAGTATTATTCGCAGTTCTAAATAACCCATACGGGTTATGTAGAACTAAAACCATTATTTTGTGTTTCACAAAACCCATAGGGTTATGTAAAACTAAAAACATTTTTTTTGTTTCAAAAAACCGTACGGGTTATGTAAAACTAAAAACTTTTTTTTTTTTAGAAAACCCGTACAGATTATGAAGACATAATAATGTATGCTTGTAAACTTAGATTTTACTACACATATTTTAGACATACATATATAATTTGTGTTTATGTATGTATATATGCATATCTATAGTTATATATACATATATTTATATAGATATGTGTATATATGTTTGTATACATGCATGTATCCTTCTTTTCCTCTCTTTCTCGTCTTCCTTCCCCATCATTGTCTTTGTCTATTCTGAGCCCTTATTGTCTTCCTTGAGTTCTATCTCATCTCTCTCCCCCTCACACTTCTTTTTCGATTCTCTCACCCTTTTCTCCTTCTCATTCTCCTCTACCTCATGTCTCTCACCCTCTCCTCCTACTCTCTCTCTAATTATCCTATCCTATTCTCACCCTCTCCCCCTTCTCTCTCTTTCTCTCCCCCTCCCTCTCCCTCCCCCTCTTGTTATCTTATCACTCCTTCTCTCCCTCTCTCTCTCCTATACTCTCTCTATATCTCCCTCTCCCTCTCTTTATCCTATTGTCCACATCTCCACTCTCCCTCTCCCTCCCCTCTCTCCCAATTTCTCCTCTATCTTTCCCCCTCTCTCTCCCCCCTTCTTCCTATCTCCTATTCTCTCTCTCTCTCTCTCTCTCTCTCTCTCTCTCTCTCTACTTTTTCCAATCTCCCTCTCCCCCTCTCCTTTTCCAATCTTCCTCCCTTCCCTTCTCGTTAACCTCTTTTCTCTTTGTCTCTAACTCTATCTCCATCCCCCTCTCCTTATCCTATTATATTCCTTTCTTCCTCTCTCTCTCTCTCTCCTCTCTCTCTCTCTCTCTCTCTCTCTCTCTCTCTCTCTCTCTCTCTCCCTTTCCCAATTTCCTCTCTCATCCCTCTCCCCCTATTCTCTCTCTCTCTCTCTCTCTCTCTCTCTCTCCTTTTCCAAATCTCCCTCTCTCTCTCTCCCTCCCTCTCTCTCCCTCTCCCCCCCCCTCTCTCTCTCTCTCCTCTCTCTCTCTCTCTCTCTCATCTCTCATCTCTCTCTCTCTCTCTCTCTCTCCTCTCTCTCATCTCTCCCTCCCTCTCCTTATCCTATTCTTCTCTCTCTCCTTATCCTATACTCTCCCTCTCTTCCCATCCCCTATTCTCTCTCTCTCTCTCTCTCTCTCTCTCTCTCTCTCTCTCTCTCTCTCTCTCTCTCCTTCTCCTTTCCCAATCTCCCTCTCTCCCTCTCCCTCCCTCTCCTTTTCCCAATCTCCCTCTCTTCCTATCCCCTATTCTCTCTCTCTCTCTCTCTCTCTCTCTCTCTCTCTCTCTCTCCCAATCTCTCTCTCTCTCTCTCTCTCTCTCTCTCTCTCTCTCTCTCTCTCTCTCTCTCTCTCTCTCTCTCTCTCTCTCTCATCTCTCCTCTCTCTCTCCTTTTCCCTATCTCCCTATCCCTCCCTCTCTCCCTCTCCTCCTCTCCTTTTCCTACTTCTACATAACCCGTATGGGTTATGTAGAACTAAGGCCAAAAATTCTAGTTCTTCATAACCCATATGGGTTAAGAGAAATTGTGAACGTTCACATAAAAGGTTTCGGGTTATGGGAAATTATTAATATATTTTAGTCCCAACAACCTAAAAACCAACATTGCAAGTTGTTTGAAGGCCCCACTGCTTTTGCACATGATTTTCTAGGACAGTAACAGACAATTTTTCATATTCTTTTGTCACTTTTGCTTTGGACTGATTGATTTGTCTCATATATTGGATTGTTTTTGAAGTCATTTTATCATTGTTACTTTAGATTATAACAAAATGATGATCATTTGTTGTTTTTTTTTCTTTGATCGTGATTGATTTGTCTTGTATTTTGGTTTTTTTGAAGTTATTTTATTATTGTTACTTTAGATTATAACAAAAGATGATCATTTGTTGTTGTTTTGCTATTTGATTGTGGATTGTCATCATGATGTTATGTGTAGGACAATGGGAAAGAACAAGAGAGGAACAAATGAGCAAAGAGAGGCAGCAAAGGAAAGACAAAGGGACCATATGAGGAGATTACGTGAAGGTACTTCATCTAATGCACCTAATGAAAGTGGGGAACATTCAACAATTAAAATTGATATGATGAATGCCTTAAATCAAAATGATCACCATACACCAATTCAAATACATATGATGAATGCACCTAATGAATGCAATGAACATACACCATTTGAAAATGATTTGGTGAATGCACATGTTAATGAAATTGAAGAAGATATACCATTTTGAATTTGATGTGATCAATGCACATTATGCACCTAATGAAAACAAAGATCATACACCAATCTTAACACCTCTTAGAATAGTTTCATAGAAAACCAAAATTCCTAATAGATATTGATGAAAATATTGTGAAGCCAATACATGATAAAATTTTCGAAAGAACTTGTAGAAGAATGGTTAGAAGAATTTGGAATAACTATTTCGAAAACTTAAATCAAAGTGGAAGATGCCAATTAGTTGTTGAAATGATTAAAAATCTGAAATTTAGAGAGAATGAAAATTTTGGGGTTAAGAACATCCAAAAATAATACTGAAAGAACCATTGTGAGAAATATTTTTGATGCATACCAAGCCATTGGTTTGAAATCACACACTAAAGATGCTAATGTTACTCGTTGTGTCCTCACATCAACCATAATGGGAAAGAAAATGAAAAAAACTCGTTTAATAAGAAAAACAAGCAAGTCATTAAGGATAAGTAGAACCACATTACACTATGCCTTAGAGAGGCGAGAGAAAATCAAGGATCCTAACAATAATTCTCTTTGGACATTCTTGGGTAGACTCCCACTCAAGGACAAGGTTGTTGTTGATGCACTAAGAACGTTAATTTAGAAATATTGGCATGACAACACAAGGGTTTCACCCAACCAAAGAGATCTTGTTAGAAGGCGAATTGGAATTAGTAATCGTGAGCCACATCAACCACTATTTAGATACCACTCAAACACAATTTTATGAAAGGTTTCTTCAAAGCTTTCCTCAGACTAAAATTAGTCAAAGATTTTTTGAGATGACAAAACCATTTTATGTTAAGATTAATCATGCACATACTACATGTTGTTGTAGGGTCCATGTTGAATTATCCATGCATTATGATATTTATTGCTATATATGTTGTACTTTGCACAGTAATGATGTTTTATAGGAATGTGATCTACAAGAACCTCCTAAGTCACCGAGAGAATTTATTTCAAGTGTACTATCTAAACAAGATGATGTGTTTGAGAGGTTTTTGTCCTACATGTGGTGGTTTGCAACAGTTGCATAGATGCCTACATCTAGATAGCACACGTGAAATTGGTAAGGAACTAGTTTGTATTGGAAAATATAAATCAGTCACATATGGTGTTAAAGATGGAAAAGAATTAAAGAGGCGTGAGTTAGTGAAAAGGGATATATGCGTAGCTGATTTTATAAAGATGTTTCAAGAGAAACTAGTGTATGAGTACATAGGCCACACACTTAGAGCTAGGTGGTTAGATGAGAAATTCAAGTTGTGTAAGGACACTTTCCCCCTCAGCACTGTTGTCTATGTCATTGATTTTGTTGAGAATTATACACTAAAGCCACAAAATGAAGTACAATCTATGTATTACCACTCTTCACAAGTTACATTTTTTTGTACAGATAGCATTCATGCATGCACATGATAGCACCAAGGAGGACAAAAAGGTTATAAGAAAATATTACTTCTATATCAGTGATGATCGTACTCATTACTCAGATTTTGTGCAAGGATGCTTTACAGTCTTCTATGATAGTTTAAGGGAAAGAAATATAAGACAACCAACACTTAATATGGTCGGACAATTGCACCGCACAATTCAAGAATGCAAGGATGTTCTACTAATTGACTAGGATGCATGTGACAAGTGGTGTGCAACATTTTTGGAATTTCATTGAGCTAGGGCATGGAAAGGGAGAACATGATGGTGTAGGAGTATGTGTGAAAAGAGATCTTACCAGAGAGGAATTAAAGTACAAAGGTGGTGCAATGTTAATAGATGCAAAAACAATTATGCAATGGTGTAACTCTATGACAGGACTAGGTAATGTAGGTAAGTCTATGGTTTATAGATATTTTTGGTTAATACATGAATATAACATTGAAAACTATCTAGATTGTTGTACACTTACTGGATCAAGTGACATGCATTTATTGTTCTTGTAGGTGGCCGACCTAATTGGTTTAGGCCTTAGGGTTTGTATAAATTGATGTAATATCTCATTGTAGATCATGTGTGTCGTGGTCGTGGAATGAAATATCATATGCAAAGGAGATTTGGTCAATCATAGGTGATCGAATTGGGTTTATGCAAGAGGTCAAACACCTCTGGTATTGAGCTTAACTGAGACTGTAATCAGGCATGGTAGATGCTATCACTAGCAGTTCATTCTTCTAGATTGTTGTCCAATTATCTTGAGGTGGTTATAACCTCTCTGTAGTCAGTGAGACTCCTTTTTAATGAACAGTATGTTCTAGGCAGTGTGCCTTCCTGCATGTGCAAGCCCCTGATTGTATCACATACTTTTTACAAAAGTATCATCTAACTGTGGATAGGATTCCCACCATGGTTTTTCCCTTTACCGGGTTTTCCATGTACAAATCATGGTGTTATATGGTATGGTTGCAATGTGTTAATTCTTTGTTTCATTCTTAAGTCTTTTTGCTTACCGGTATTTGTTTCTATAATTCTGCTATTAAATGTTTATGTGCTCTGGTTAAAGGTTATAAAGTGGTTTGATTAATATAATCTATTGATAACAAATTCACCCTCCCCTCTCTCAGTTGTCCACTAGTTATCCTAATAATTGGTATCAGATCTTTGGTCCTCTTTTGTAGAAGCTTAACTAGTTGAGGTAGATCATATGACAACTAATACTTCAAATCCACCGGCAACTATTTTCAGAAGAGAAATCCCTAAGCTTGATGGAACAAATTATGGGATATGGAAAATCCAAATGGAGACTCATCTTACATGTCTTGCCAAGGATATATCATTGAAAAAGGTTATACACCTTATGATATGGCATCTAGCGATCCTGCTCCTCCAGACTTGGACAAGGATATTGAAAATGATTGCAGAGCTAGAGAAGCCCTATTGTGTGCACTCACTGATCAACAAATCATGGGATTGACTGATAAATAATCTACAAAGGTTATGTGGGATAAATTGCAAACTCTAAATGAAGGTGATCCTACTATCAATTGATAAACTTGATGGTTACTGGGTAAGATATGAGAACTTGAAGATGGAAGATAATGATAGAATTCCTACATTTATGGAAAGAGTAAATGATATTGTCATGGGAATTCAATGTTGTGGAGGATCTCTGAGTGAAGATGAAATAGTTTCCAAAGTCTTGAGAGACCTACCACTGGCTTACAAGATGAAGGTGACTGCAATTAATGAATTGAGAACAAAGACAAACACTTGAGTTAATAGAGACATTCTGATTGGGAAATTATCTTCTTTTGAGCTTGAAGAACTTGGACCCTCTGGAGCTGCAAAGTCTAAATCTTCTTTTCAAGCATCATCATCCACTGGAAAAAGTGATTGGAAAGCCCTATATGCAAAATAATTGGAAGATATGAGGAAAGAGGATGAAGAATTTGAGGAACTTGAAGCCTTATTTGCTAGAAGAGTACCTAATGGACCGACAAGAAGTATGTATGAAGGAAAAGCACCTTTTAAATGTTTTTCATGTAATAAGATTGGTCATTTTGCATCTAGATATCCTGAAAGGAATGCAATATTTGAAAAAAGAGTTAAGAAATCATTTAAGCCTAATCAGAACAGATATAGATTCAAGAAAAACAAACAATGCTACATAGTGGATGAGGAAGGAATAAGTGATGATTCAGAAGATGAACCGGCAGCAAACTCTGCTAGTGGATCCAGCAATGGTAAGGAATGGGTGTTCTATGCTTTAAAGGAAGATGAATTGGAACTGGCTATCAAGAATGAAGAAAAGACCCTAGATGAAAAAGTTGAAGAAAAGGATGAATGAGTAATTGATAGTGGATGCCCACATCATATGACTAGAGATAAAAGAAAATTTATGTCCCTACAAGAATACAATGGTGATCAAGTCAGATTTTGGGATGAAAAAGCATATATGATCAAAGGTAAAGGTATTATTCTCTGGATGGAAAGCATAATACTGCTAATGTCTATTATGTAGAAGGTTTAAAGAATAATCTTTTAAGTGTTGGTCAATTGGTGGCTAAGGGATTCCAACTTCAATTTAAAGATAGAAAATGCAAAATCATTAACAAAAATGGTTTGGAGATTTCAACTAATACTCAGACTAGAGGTAATATCTTTCACTTGAACACTAGTAATAAGACATGTTTGATTGCTCATATTGATGAGAGTTGGTTATGGCATAAGAGGTTGTGTCATGCTAATTTTGATTGTATTGTTAAGATCAGTTCAAAAAAGGCACTTAGAGATATACCTAAGATTATAAAGCCTCATAATCTTGTATGTAAGGAATGTGGTGCAAGAGCACCTATGGAACACCTATGAAGCACCTATAAAGACCTATGGAGACAAGGTGCACTAGGGTCACTAATAGGCCCTCATGGAGAATAAATGAGTAATGAAGTCTAAAAGGACTTTAAGGTCTTAAAACAATCTAATCATGGCCATTAGAGCCAATAAATGCAATGACATGTAATAGGAAGGTCAAAAAGTGTAAAATTGTCAAAATTGGCAATTAGGCCTAGAAAGGGCTAAAATTGGGTTTTGAAGGGTAAAATAGGTTTGTGACGAATAAAACATGTTGTAAAGGTTTGTAAGGTCATATTAAGACCATTTTTATGTGTTGGTAGACTTAGGACTCCAAGTTGGTCATGTTGACAACTCTGTTTGTCAAATGACAACTTTTGAGCAACTTTTATTGTCAAAAATGCAAAAAATGACAAAATAGGTGGTTAGAGGTAGTTGGGTAGTTATGGTTCAGTCTTGAAGCCCAAAAGTGCTATAAAGGTTGTAAAACCATGATATTAGTGGATATTGTGAGTTTTTGGTCGAAAACAATCATTTGGAGCAATAAAAACCATATTTTGATGTGCATTTTCTGAGTTTTCAACGTGACAGTCAAATCTTTTGTTAATTTTCATGCATTTGATTCTTATATCTTACAAGTTTCTTATTTAGAGGTGATAGAGGAATGATTTAGCATTTCTTTGGAGGTGGTGTCACTTGTTTTTATTGTGTTTTATCAAAGTTATTTGCATTTTAGTGAAAACTGTCATAACCTTGAACTAGCGTATCCTCTGACCTCATAAATGTGATATCTTTTGTTTTATTGATTAACCAAATCTCATTTTGGGCACGGATGATGCCAAGGATGTATTTTACCTATCCAAGGTGTGTGCAAGGTTCCATGAAAGAGATGGCATGTGCATGCAAGAGTTTTTTATGACTATTGCAGTCACAGGGGCAGTTTGACTATCACAGTAAAGTGAAGAAGGCTTTGTTTGTTATGGCAGAGCATGTGATGGCCAAGAGGGCTTAGGGGAGTGTTGAAGGGTGTGTTGACAACCCTTTACAAGTTTTGGTGCAAGTGGAGTTCCCAAAGGAGGGCTTAAACCAGTGGTTTTCCCAGAGATAGCAGCAAAATGTCATAATAAGGACAGTATAAGGTAAAGTGAGTTGATTGGCAAATCAAGTTGGTTTTAAAGATGTTTTGAAGTGTGGATAGAGCCTAGTTACTTTTGAAAGTGCCTTAGGTGTTGGTAAAGGGATGTAACCAATGTTTTGAATTATTTATCTTGAGAGGTAATTGGTAACTATCAAACAACCAGTGATAGGACAGTGATAAGCCATTTGTCTTAAGAACCTAGTTTGGAGTTTGGTTGGGTTTGTAATGCTTCCAGATGCAATGTGGAAGGGTATACCTTATGTTAGGGTATGGAGATACTTAAGAGTCAAGTGTTGATCCTTGAGTAGGGTCTGAAGGTGTGAGTAGGTTGCTAAGACCTTGAGAGTGCAGTCTTAAGAAAATGATGAGATGATCAATCATGATCAATAGGAGTTGGAATGGGGAGTTGGATTCACCTAGCATGCAGATGGATCCTCTAGAGTGTCACCTTGAGTGAGTGAACCTTTGATAATTCTAGAGTAGGGGATCCCTTTGCATGAGAATGTCAATTGGGAAAGCAAGTTAGAACTTCTTTTAAGAGCATACATGATAAATCTAATGATGTGATTGATTTGATTCATATTGACTTATGTGGTCCAGGAAGGACTAGAAGCTTTCAAGGTGATAGATATTTCATGTTGATAATTGATGATTATTCTAAAATGATGTGGGTGACTTTTCTAAGGGAGAAGTCTAAAGCTTTTGAGAAATTCAAGATCTTCAAAGCTAAGGTGGAAACAAAAACTGGATTGAAAATCAAATGTCTAAGATCAAATCAAGGTGGTGAGTTCACTTCTTATGAATTTAACATTTATTGTGAGACAAATGGAATTAGGAGACAGTTATCTGCACCCCAAACTCTTCAACAGAATGGAGTAGTGGAAAGAAAGAATACAACCATTTTGGATGCAGCAAGAACCATGATGATGGAAGCCAAATTGTCTCACATCTACTAGAGAGAAGAAGTGAGTACAACAATCTACACATTCAACAGAGTTCATATCAAAGGTGAACCTGACAACACTCCTTATGAATTATGGTTTGGACATACACCTACTATTAAATATTACAAAATTTTTGGAAGTAAATGTTATATCAAAAGGGATGATTCAATTGGGAAGTTTGATCTTAGATGTGATGAAGGGATATTTCTTTGATATTCAACTCAAAACAAAGCATATAGATGTTATAACAAAAGATTGTAGAAAATTGTGGAGAGCACAAATGTGAAAGTGGATGAGCAATATAAAAATCAATCTATATCATATGATAGGTAATTGACAGTGGAAATGATCTTAACTGAATCGACAATGCCTCAACTGGTACAAGGCACTGAGACAGTTACACCGACACAATCAGAAAATTCAACTGTGAGTGAAGATCAGAACAGTGAACCTGAAGTTCAGAAGACACCAAGGTATGTAAGGTTAAATCATTCTAAAGATCAAATCATTGGAGATAGGAACAAGGGAGTTATGACAAGAAGAAGACTGGAAAATGAAGAGGTATGTCTTATTTCTCAAATTGATCCAACATCTGTTATTGAATCTTATAAAGATAAATATTGGTTAAAGGCTATGGAAGATGAATTAGATCAGATAGAGAAGAATGAGACTTGGACTTTAGCTCCCTGGCTTAAAAATAAGAATGTTATTGGAACTAAATGGGTTTTTAGAAACACACGAAATGAGAATGGTCAAGTTGTAAGAAACAAGGCTAGATTGGTTTGTAAAGGATATTCTCAAATGGAAGGAATTGATTATGGTGAGACGTTTGCACCTGTAGCTAGAATTGAATCTATTAGACTATTTCTTACCTATGCAGCTTACAAGAACTATAAGGTCTATCAAATGGATGTTAAATGTGCATTTTTGAATGGTGAACTTGAGGAAGAAGTATACATTGAGCATCCTGATGGATTTTCACTGACAAATGACAAAGATATGGTTTGCAGGTTAAGGAAAGCATTATTTGGTATGCAAGGTTGGATAAATATCTTTTGAAGCTTGGTTGTACTAAAGGAAGTGCTAATAGTAATTTATGTTACAAGATTAGTGATGATGATATTTTGATTATTGAAGTATTTGTTGATGATATCATTTTTGAAGGTGAAGATAAACTGTGCATGGAATTCTCTAATAATATGAAGAATGAGTTTGAAATGTCAATGATTGGTGGGATGAGATTTTTCTTAGGTTTGCAGTTTACTCAAACTAACAAAAGAATCTTTATCTATCAAACTAAGTATCTAAGGGAATTGTTGAGGAAGTTTGGTATGGATAATTCCAAACTGGTAAGTACTCCTATGGTGAAAAGTGAGAAATTATCTATCAAAGACACATCTGCACCAGTAAATTTGACAAGGTATAAGTCTATGATTGGTGGCTTGTTGTATCTAACTCAGACTAGACCACATATTATGAGTGCAATAAGTATTATTTCAAGATATCAAAGCAATCCTAAAGAAAATCATGAATGTGCAGTAAAGAGGTTATTTCGATATTTGCAAGGAACAAAAGAATATGGCTTATGGTATTCTAGAGATGATAACTTCACTTTTTGTGCATGTATAGATTCAGATTGGGTAGGAGATATCAATGATAGGAAGAGAACTTCTGGTGGAACTTTATTTCTTGGAAAGAAATTGGTTTCAAGGATCAGCAAAAAATAGTCATGCATTTCTTTATCTACTGTAGAAGCTGAATATGTTGCAGCAGCAACTAATTGCACTCAAGTCTTGTGGATGAAGCAAATGTTCAAGGATATCAAGGTAAATTGTAGTGAACCGGTAGTTATCTATTATGATAACTCTACAGCTATTGATATGTCTAAGAATCCGGTATTTCTCTCTAAGACTAAGCACATATCAATAAAATATAACTTTCTCAAAGAAAAGGTGGAAAAAAAGGAAGTCAAATTGGTTTATGTGAACACTAACGAGAAGATTGCAGATATATTCACTAAACTGTTGTCTAAGGAATCATATGAGTATTTGAGAGATAGGTTGGAGGTATCTACCCCTCCTGCGGAAACTTAATTGATGGAGTAGACCATCAATTTTGTATGGATCATCAGCTTTATCCTTTGCTCTGAGTTGATGTAGTGGTGCTACTACTCAGAGAGAGTAGTCACCTTTGAGATTCACGGGATTTTGATATCTATGTCATATCCTTGGAATTGATATCAAAGGGGGAGAGTTATATATGAAAAAATCAAATCAATTTCAGATTGGACTGCACTCCTCAGTGGGAGTTGCTGGGATTTTTTAGTTTTTAATTGTTATATCTTCTATGAGAAATGTTTGGCATTTCTTGGCACTTAAATGTTTTCTTTTTCACATCTAGTGTTGTCATCAATGCCAAAGGGGGAGATTGTTGGCAATATGGAGGAATTGATTGTGTTGCATTGATGTTTTGTCACTGATGTCAACACTAGCTATTATGGCTGGTTATCGGTAGATGGGTTTTGGTTACTGGTAGAAGAACTAGTGTTACCGGTAAGGATTTAAGGTTTTATCAATAGAGCTTTTACTAAGAATCTTTGAAAGGATGCATAAGTGGTGTTGGTGTGGCTTCTAGATAGAATTCGGGATGTAGAAGGTGATCCTTGATCATGCCTCGACTGATTGAAGACAACGCTTTGGCATGGTGGACCCAGATCAGGTCCGGTGCCTATCTAGGTTATGGACCGATATCATGTTAATGTGTTCTCTACACATTACCGAGATGATTTATGAATTGGTTAATGTTGTTCTTGTCTAAAGCCGATATGGCATATCATTGTAATATGGATGTATTTAATGATCTTATTGTAATATCTTTTAGTTGGCCGGCCTAATTGGTTGAGGCCTTAGGGTTTGTATAAATTAATGTAAAATCTCATTGTAGATCATGTGTGTCGTAGTCATGGAATGAAATAACATATGTTAGGAAACTCATAGATACTGAGAGGGGGGGTGAATCAATATCTAACCGGTAATTAGAATTTCTCAACTTAAAACATGCAGAACATATTATAACAGTGTACCGGTATGCAAGAAATAATGAAATAAACAGAATTAAAAACATCCACATGAAAAGCACACCATGACACAAGGATTTCACGAGGAAACCTGGTGTGGGAAAAACCTCGGTGGGATTTATGACCCATGTCAATATCCACTTACTGGCCAATAAGAGAATATTACTTACAAAAGGGGGCCTACACATGCAGGAAGGCCAACTGCCTAGAGCTCACTGCTCAATGGGAAGTCTCACTAACTTATAATGTGGATTATACAAATCCAATATCTTGTATTGCTTTACAATAACATCTATAATGCCTAATCCAGTACCGGTTTCTGCTTTGTTCTTTACATAAAACCTTTAACCTATATTTCGCATAATAGGTCTGCCTAATATCTTCCTTTTTTGCTTACATCCCTTACAAAATATCTACAATGATCGCTTTTATATATAAGAGTCATTTTACAACTTGCCAAGTCGGTTTAAAATAATAAGCAAAATATAATATAACAAAAATCATGTCGGCCTCTGTGTCGGTATGCTTCCTTTCTCTGTGCCAATGTAGAGTGTGATCTGTTGATGTTGGTGAACTATCTTGCCGGTGTACTGCCTTGCCGGTGTAATGCCTTGTTGGTGTAATGCCTTACCAGTGTAATGCCTTGCCGATGCCATAGGATTGTAAGGTTGCCATCAATGACAAAACCTTCAATCACATACAATGTCTCATTGGAGTGTGCATATGCCAACAATCTCCCCCTTTGGCATTGATGGCAATACTCATGAGAAATTTCAAAAGTGTATCCAAAAATGTGAAGTCCAAAAATGTTACCAAAAATGTGTGCTCCCCCTGAGCATATGAGTCTTGTGATATTGAATTTGAATTTTCTCATTACCACTACTCCCCCTTTGGCATCAATGACAAAGGTTGTCAAGATGTCAGTAGAGTTTGTAGTTTCAACCTTGTAACTGGGTAGTTACAATTTGAAATAGATCCGCCAAAATCAAGTTTATTCTCTCCATAAACTTTTTACTGTCTCTTATTGTTGTCTCTGTTCTTTTAACTGTACCGGTGAGGTGCTGCATATGCTCTGTCGGTGTTTTCTGTCCCTATATCAGTGCCTCAGATATTTCCTTCTGCAATGATGCTAGATAGTCCAATCTTGTACTCAGTTTTAATCTCAGATGCTTTGCCTTATTCACTATTCTCTCCTTTTCTCTTTCTAATTTAAGTAACTCTTCCTCAAAATTTGTTATCCTTTTCTCAAAAACTGATAATGTATCAGGTGAGTTAACAAAATTATCAGCAAGTTTATTGATTTCATCCTGTACCTTGCTTATTTTCTTATCTATGTCTACTGTCAAAAAGTTTGTCTTACAGGTGTCTTTGTATAGAGTTTTGTATTCTTTCAATAAGTTACATAGTTTCGGTAGAAGTGTGTCAAAATCCCTAGTACACTTCTTTATCTGATCTTCAAAGAATTTTTGCTTTTCAGTTTCTACTTTGTCCTTCAATGTCTCTTCCTTTATTTTCTCAATGTTCTCTGTGATATATTTACACAAAGTATCAAGTTGTCCTAAAGAATCTTTATTGTCTATATTACAGTTAGGAGCAATTACCTTCAAAATTGGGATTGTGTCATCTATAGCTTTGTAAGCCTGTGAACTACAATCTGTTATCATTTTGATTGAATCCAAAAGTACTTCAGTTACATTTGTTGGTTTGTGGCCTACTGAGGAGGAACCAACATTCTGAATTTTGCCGGTGGAAGAAGTAACCAAGCTTGTTGTGACCTCTGGTAGGTCTGTTTGTGTTTGCATTTCTTCAAGCAATGGTTTGTGTACTTCTCCAGTTGTCGGTGGCACTGTTTCCTTATGAACCTGTTCCTGTTTCTGTTTTGGAGCCTATTCCTATTGCTATTGCATTTCTTGTTGCACTATCTCAGTCTGAGCTTCTACCTATTGTTCTTTATCATCTGCCAGTTTCTCTTGTGTTTTAATAGTTTTCTCAGCTACCAGTGGCTCACTAGTCATTTCAGTCTTACCAGTTGTATCTTTGTCTACCACAATGTTGATCTTTTGTGTATCAACATCTACTGTGTATAAGACTTCAGGATTAGGGTTGACATCCTCTTCATCTATACTTTCAACTGTCGGTTGATCTTCTGTAGTTGTTGTTACCAGTTCTTTAAAAGAAGGTGGGGGTAAGTTATCTTTTACTTTAATACTCGGAGGTCCACCAACCTTTCCTTTTCCTTTGCCTCTTTCTTTCTGATATACCTTTATTGGTTTGGGGTTCTGGTATTCTTCCTATTTTTCTTTTTTCAACTAGGAATATATCCCATTCATTTTATGTTTCTTCAGTCACCTCATTGACTCTTCCCTCCATTAATGCAATGTGTCGGTGTGCAGTAGAGAATACTAACCAGTTGGCTTCAACAATTAAATCATCAATTTCTTTAGGTGAGTTCACTAGGTACACAACAAGTAGCTTTTCTATCTTGATTTTCTTGTCAAGTTCTATTACTGCTTGTCTCCTTGCTTCCAGTCTTTTGAACAGTTCATCTGGTACTTCATCTACAACTTCCATCAAAAATTTCTTATACATGTCCATATGCAATATAACACTGTTTTCTACTTGTTCTTTTTCATCTACTATCAGAGTGTCATACAATTTCTCTATATTCTTTAGTTTCCCTTCCTCTTTAATTTCATTCAATAGTATATCAAGAGGAGCCAGGTTTTGTTTTGTTCTCTTCTTCTTCTTGGGTGTCGGTTTCTTCTTTGGTGTAGTCTTCTTAACCGGTGATCTCACTACTTGTTGTTTCTATCTTGTCCTCCTAGGTGAGGGTGTGGTTGCCAGTGAGGGATCTCTTTTCCTTACAACTCTTTTGAAAGCTGCAGGCATGCCACTCTCCGAAGAAGTGCCTACCGGTGATAGATGAGTCTCAGGTTGTAGAGTTCCTAGCTCATCCTCAGTGATACTGGTTTGTTTTAACACATCTTCTTTAATAGCTTTTGCCTATCTAGAGCCTCTTCTCACAACTACCTCAACCTTTTTCACTCTCTTCTTAGATTGTATTTGTTTTTCTATAGTCTCAGCACTACCAAATACTTCTTCCTTTCGTTCGTTTGGTGCTTCTAGAAGTGCTTTAGCATAAGTCTCAATTTTGTGATCATCTGTCTCGTAGCCCATCTCTATTACCCAGATTGTTCTTGGGATGACTGCTTCCATCCAGATTTCATCCTTTTTTATTACAAAACATATTTCATCCTTATATTTGTCAACAATCTTTTATGATAATCTGATTCTTTTCTTCATTTTGGCCTTAAGTGCTTGAAAGAAATCATGGATATTGTTTTCCTTATCTTCTCCCATATTGTTGAATAATTATGTTAGTTGTTTACCTATCGGTATATCAAATCCAAGTTCTTTGTAACCTATACTGGGAACTTGTTTGGTTATATGTAGCATCAAACATACTAGCAGATTTCCAAACCTAAAAGTTCCTTTCTTATCCTTCTTAATCTTGCCTAGGTTGTCAATTAACTCATCCTTCAACCACTCACATATATCAATTTTTGCATTATCTATGATGTCATAAGCACTTTTAATGCATAAACTTGAAACTGAATTGAGTCTATTTGCATGAGTTGCCTTATACCCTAATATCATGCTGATAAACCTTACATTGATGTCGGTTACATCATTGACTCTTAGAGACCTTTTATCAGATGTAGCACCAGTTAGCTTAGTAACTAGGTCATTGGAGACCTTCTTAGTTTTGTCTGGTCTTTTACCGGTGGTCGGTAACCCTGTGATAGCTTTCACAGCTTCCTTGGTGATTTTGTGAATTGCATCTAACCAGAAAAATTCACCATGTAGCCTGCTTAAGACTATCCTAATCACATCCTTGGGAAATTCAGGAATGCAGAGGATTTCAGTAAATCCTAGGGTTTCAATGATTTTATGTTCCGGTTTCACATTTCCAGAATTATCACATATGACATTTTTATACATAGTTTTGATCTCTTCTTCTCCCAATTCCTCTATGTTGCAGTGAATGTAAATTATGGGGTCTTCAGCATAAACAACTCCTTTTGGTATTTGTGAGAAAGCACCTATATTGTCATCGTTCTTTGCTACTTCGGGAACTAGTTGAAATACGGGCCTAGGGCATTTTATGACCTCAACTATAGTAGGGTTTGCTATATATTCAAGTGCAGAGGTGGATGCCATGATGATAAATACCTTTTTATATCTTGGATTAATTGATTGCTTGAAGTGCTTTGCCTCTTTTCTTGTTCCTTAGCTCTGCAAATGTCATGCTCTACGAATGTTTGAAATCACGGTGAAATGAAATGGAGCCAAAACCACAAATTTATAGTGTTAATTTGCCATCTACCACATTAAATGCATGCCAATTAAGTATTCACTTAACATTGTCTGTCGGTAATGAAGTAATTTCCAACTTCTCATCTCTAACCGAGGGAATAATAGCACATGTGTCATTAGATCACTAAACCCTCAAGGAAACTTTCTTCAATTTGATGAAGAACTTCCTACCAGTGGAGCATCACTCTATCCTATTGGTGAAGCATCACTTTGTCCTGCCAGTGAAGCATTGACTGGTTCTACTGGTGGAGGAGTACTCCCAATATTTAGATCAGCTTTTCTAATCCATTATTTTGAGAATTCTTTCTTAACCTCTTCAACTTTTTCTTTACCTTTCAAGCTAGAATTTTTGTTGTTTGTCGGTGATCCCTTACTTCTACAGAATTTTGTAATATACCCAATCTTGTTACATGCATAACAAGTCACATTATTCTTCTAAATAGCTTTCCCATAACCTATGCCGGTTTGTGTTCTGTATTGATTAGATAAATGTCCAAATCTTCCACAAACATAACATCTCACATTCATTCTACAATTTTCAGAGTTTTGACCAACTTTGTTGCATTTTGAACATTGACCGGTGGGTGTGTTGATATTCTGATAATTTCTAGATCTACATTCATTTTCTCAATGACCATACTTATTACAGTTAAAGCATTTTCCATTGAATTTATAAGCATTAGGTTGCCTTATCGGTTTGCTGTGATCCTGTGTGTTTGCAGTACTGGAGCTTTCACCAACTTCAAAGCCAATTCCAAAAGTGTCACCTTTAGGTTTTTGATTCTTCAGTAAGTTACCAAGTTCCTCTGAGCTTTTCTTGAATTTTTCTTTATGTTGATTTGCAGTTTCTAGTTCTCTTTCTAAGACTTCTTTCTGTCTCATCAGTTCATTGGAGTCATTCTGAGTGTGCATCAAATCGGTCTTTAATAAATCATTTTCATAGCTAAGTCTTGTATTCTGATTTGCCGCATCACTTAGTCTTCAGGTCAATTCTTCTTCATTCTTCTTCCTATCTTCAATCTCTTTACAAAATCTCATAGTCATATCCTGCATCTCATTCTTTGTAGTTATGTTCTCCAGTTTCAGCTTACTTAACATATCATTAAGTGATTCCTTTTCATCATTCTCATTTTGCATCTTTTCACAAAGTTCTCTTCTCTTATTTCTTGCAATAGTAAGATTCTCTTGAAGTGCCTGAATGATATCCTGAGCTACTTTTAGATCATCTTCTAGTTTGATATTTTTCAATTATTCTGTATCATAGTTTGAGAGAGCTGCTTCAAATTGCTTCATCAGATTTTCCATCTTTACCAGTGTCAAGATCTTCCTCAAGCTGTTAGGCTTCTAAAAATAGAGGAATAGGCTCTGATACCAATTGTTAGGAAACTCACAGATACTGAGAGGGGGGGTGAATCAGTATCTAACCAGTAATTAAAATTTCTCAACTTAAAATATACAGAACATATTATAACAGTGTATCGGTATGCAAGAAATAATGAAATAAACAAAATTAAAAACATCCACATGAAAAGCACACCATGACACAAGGATTTAATGAGGAAACCTGGTGTGGGAAAAACCTCGGTGGGATTTGTGACCCACAATATCCACTTACTAGCCAATAAGAGAATATTACTTACAAAAGGGGGCCTACACATGCAGGAAGGTCAACTGCCTAGAGCTCACTACTCAATGGGAAGTCTCACTGACTTACAATGTGGATTATACAAATCCAATATCTTGTACTACTTTACAATAGCATCTATAATGCCTGATCCAATATCGGTTTCTGCTCTGTTCTTTACATAAAACCTTTAACCTATATTTCGCATAATAGGTCTGCCCAATATCTTCCTTTTTCACTTACATCCCTTACAAAATGTCTACGATAATCTCTTTTATATATAAGAGTCATTTTACAACTTGCCAAATCGGCTTACAATAATAAACAAAATATAATATAACAAAAATCTTGTTGGCCTCTATGCCGGTATGCTTCCTTTCTCTGTGCCGGTGTAGAGTGTGATCTGTTGATGTCGGTGAACTATCTTACTGGTGTACTGCCTTGCCAGTGTAATGCGTTGTCGGTGCCATAGGATTGTAAGGTTGCCATCAATGACAAAACCTTCAATCACATACAATGTCTCATTGGAGTGTGCATATGCCAACAACATATGCAAAGGAGATTTGGTCGATCATAGGTGATCAAATTGGGTTTATGCAAGAGGTCAAAGTCCTCCGGTATTGAGCTTAATCGGGACTGTAATCAGGCATGGTAGATGCTATCACTAGCAATGCATTCTTCTGGATTGTTGTCCAATTATCTTGAGGTGGTTATAACCTCTCTGTAGTCAGTGAGACTCCTTTATAATGAGCAGTATGCTCTAGGCAGTGTGCCTTCCTGCATGTGCAGGCCCCTCATTGTATCACATACTTTCTGTAGAAGTATCATCTGACTGTGGGTAGGCTTCCCACTATGGTTTTTCCCTTTACTAGGTTTTCCACATACAAATCATGGTGTTATGTGGTATGGTTGCAATGTGTTAATTCTCTGTTTCATTCTCAAATTTTATTGCTTACCGGTATCTGTTTTTGCTATTCCGCTATTCAATGTTTATGTGCTCCGATTAAAGGTTATAAAGTGGTTTGATTAATATAATCTATTGACAACTAATTCACCCCCCCCCCTTAGTTGTCCACCGGTTATCCTAACAATATATATATATATATACACACATATATATACATATGTATACATATATATACATATATATACATATATATACATATACATATATATATATATGCATATATATATGTGTGTGTGTGTGTGTATATGTATATATGTATATATATATACATATATATATGCATGTATATATATGTGTGTGTGTGTACATATATGTACATATGTATGTGTGTGTGTATGTGTCTATATATATATATATATATATATATATATATGTGTGTGTGTGTGTATGTATGTATGTATGTATGTATGTATGTATGTGTATGTGTGTGTGTATGTATATGTATATGTATATGTATATGTGTATGTATATGTATGTATATATACATGTACATATACATGTATATGTATGTATGTATGTAACCTTCTCTCTATGCATTTGATGGTGTCCTGATCTCATTACCATTTTATTAAATTACTTAGTATAGTGTTTGACACTCATGTGTCTTTCTTTTTTAAATTCTAAAATTAAACAATTTTAATTCATAATCTCACAGAATAATTTTTTTCTTCATCTTAGTGACCAGCTAGTTCCTTCTGGTTATTCTCAATTCACCATTGGCTACTCTTTCTCTTTGTGGTTCTCTCCACCAAAGGGTAGCCTGTCCTTTGAGTTTTGTTCATGTTAATCTTACTTGTGGTTCATGAACATTTTCAAATTTAAAATATTCTTCTAATTCACCAATCCAATCAATTAACGCCTTAATATTTAATGTACCTAAAATATTTGGAACATCCATTTAATTACCTCGATCAATTCTCACAAGCTCTCTCAGAAAACATTATTTTCCTTCATCTATTAGCTATTTATTTTCTCTTTCTCATTTTTCATCTATCAGTTCTTCATCCTCATTATCATCTTTCATTTTTATCTTTCTCCTAAAATCTACAACTAGACTCCTTAACTCATTTCTCGGTTTAGTACAAATTTCTCAAACATTCTTACAATTCTACGATTTCTCTTTCTTGGAGATTTATTTTTTCAATCTTTTCAAAACATTCTTATGAATTGCCTCTATTGGATTCCACAAAAACTTATCTCTTGAACACGACTTCCAATGTTCCTCTCAACCTTGTGCAATTACAAGACTTGTCACCCACTTGTAATAATTTCTAAAGCCCTTGAGATTCCTACTTTTGAACAAATCTTTGCAACTTATCAACACCTTGTAGTAAGAAAAATTTTCTCTAATACTATTCGATGCAATCATGATGAGAGGATCTTATTAATCAACTTAATCACATAGCCACAATAGGAAATTTATACACATAAACAATAATATTTGAAATATTTGTTCATACGTTATATTAAATTGCTCGTGAATACAATATTCATATCAATCATCCTCATAAATATTTTCCTCTTCTAATCAATATGTCCCAATCCTCGAATTATCCAAACCAACTCAACAAGCTTTAAATTTCATTTCCTCTAAACTCTCCCTCATATAGTATGTTAACAACCTATATATGTCAATCATGAAGGAAGTTGAACCACTTAAACTAAACACTCTTACTATGTTCTTGTGTCTATGAAAAGTGGTAGTTTGTAAGCTATAAGACACAAACACTTCAATAAATCATTGCATGAATGGTTAGACAGATATAATCAATGAATGTAAAAACCATAAATAATCGACCTATTGCCTCCTAAAAGATGTGAGTATAAACTTTCTCTCAGATTTGTCTAAGCAATACTAGTGACTAGACTACACCAAGATGGAGGATTTAATCTATATGAGCACAAAATTAAGCCAAATGGATGCAAGATTAAGATAGATAGATGCAAGATTAAGCCATGATTCTAATCAAGCTAACATGAATAATCTAATATGCAAAAAGCTAAGATGCAATAATCTCAAAGCACAATATTCTCAATGACTCTACAGAAAAAACATCATAATAACAATAAATCTCCAGGGTGTCTTTATTGAGAGATGAAAGGTTGAATTTATAGAGAATCCAAAGAGATACCAATGATAAAGATTGATTAATGATGAGCAGTTGAGATTCCTCAAGATAAAGCACAATCCAAGTGAATTGAAATGATTGGGTGCTTTAATTCAGTTTCAGAGGAGATAAGATTGAGTTGATCTTGAGATAAGTTCAATTAAAGCTTGATTTAATGCATTTGGATTATAAGTTTGAGTTTGCATTGGAGATAAAATCAATTGAAGTCATGCATTTGAGATAAAATTAGTTGATTCCATGCATTTTTTTATTTTTTTTCTCAAGATTTGTTTAATTAGAAAAAGCCATTTTAATGCAATTGAATCCTTTTCCTCTTTGAGTTTAAATTTAGAGAAAATGATTTATTCAATTTAATTACTTTTATTGCTTTTCTAAGATTTCTCAAGTTATCTCAAATTTAGAAAAAGAAATATCTCAAGTTGATTTATTTTCTCAATTTAATTCCTTTTTTTAAATTAATTCATTTTTTATGATTTAATGGCAAATTTATTTATTAATTAAATATGCTAGGATATTTAATTAAATAAATAGGATAATTGATTAAAATGATTTACTTGGAAAGATTAATTAATTAAATAAACATTTAATTAATTTAGAATGATTTATTTGTCATGTGATATTGATGATTGAGAAATTAATTAATTAGATGCTCAAGATTGATTTAATTGCCTTTGGTTAGGACCTTGGTGATGTAGTCGAGATTAGGGGCCCATGGTTTAGATGACCATTTTTAAGGTATTACATTTGCCCCTCTTTGAATTGATGTGTGAGCAGTGCATTGATTCAAATAATAGTTGATGTCAAAAATATATCAATTCTAAACTTGATGAATTACAAACCAATGAAGAGCGAGATGTTTAGCTTGATTTGAAGTGATGAAACTGAATAGATTGATAAAAGTGATACCAATCCTTAACTTTATTGAACTAGAACCGATGAAGAGCGAGATACCAATCTTTAACTTCATGGATCAAGAAACGGGTACCGATCTACAACTTGATTGAACTAGAATCAATTGAGAAAAGAGATAATACCAATTCCGAACTTGATTAAACAAGAACCGATTAGTGAAATAGAATGTCCAGCTTGAGTTGATGTGATAATTATTGAACACTGATTTGAAGATTGATTTAGATGAAGACAAAAACTGATATGCCCCTAGAGATTGTATTTATTTGACATCAAAGAATCTCAACTTGATATGATGCGATTTAGTTAAGATACCCCTAGCAACAAGGTTTTAGCTTATTTAATTTGAGTGATATTCGATTTATCTTTGATTGAAAATATTTTCTTCTCGACTTTCTCAACTTTTCGATGATGTAATCACTGATAATGTTGATGTAATGAGTATGCCCCCTCGGGAGCGAAATTGAAAGATAGCGAGATCACAGTGATTTTAAGCAATTTTGTTTAATAAAATGATTTAGTGATGATAATGTGAGAATGGAGATTGATGTAAGAATTGATTTGAGATAAGTTTAAGGAATTTTGAGCTAATGGAGAAAAGGTTTAAGCACAAAATGATGCGAAACTTGACTTGAAGATGAAAGTTCCAAGTGGTTAATGTTGTGAGAATGTGACTAAAAAATTGACATCAGATTTCAATTTCGATCCGGAAAATGGACTCGGGACAATTAATTTAGCTAAGAGTACAAATTTTGTGTCAATTGAAGCAAGTTTGAAAAAAATGATGATCGTTTCAGATTCAAGATTTTATTCAAAGGAACGAAAAAGTAAAGTTATTATGTTGAAATCACTTAAAATGCACAAAGCTTATAGTATGAATGCAACCTAAGACTTTAGTCACTTGATTTGGTATGCATATTTATCATCACTAAGAGTTTTAAAATGTCAGAGATAGATATAAGTGTTGGCCATTTGGTGGAATTGATTATGTGTTGCATTGATGTTTTGTCATTGATGTCAACACTAGCTGTTTGGATGCTTTACTGACACCCTTCTAGTCCCAGTAGGCTAAGTGGTTTCTAGTTAACTTGGATCTAACATAATCTGGTAGGATCCTATATAATCTAGTAATGGAATTGGCTTGTTCATGATGCTTATACTGATACTTGGTTAGTTGGTTTTGGTCTGGTGATTAGATGTTATTCTGCTTGCCTAGAAGATTGGTTTTTGGTTCTGGCGAGGGTTTCACCGGCAGATCTTTTGGTGGAGATCTTTGATGAATTGCATAATTGGTGTTGGTGCAGCTTCTGATGGAGTTTCAGGATGTTGTTGGTGATCATGTTTGAGACTTGGCATTTGGAGATCATTGCTAAAATGTGTGGACCTAGACTTGGTCCCAATTGATCTGGGTTATGGACCGACATTGATGTAACATGTGGATAGGACCAATTGTTGTATTTCCAGGATGTCTTATGTGTTGGATATTACTTGTTTGGTATAGGGCTAACATGGTTTGTAATTATGTAATCAGTTTATTGTCTAGTGGATGACCTAATTGTTTATGGTCAAGGGTTTGTATATATAGATGTAAGATCTCATTGTAGATCATCATGGTTAATGTAAGAGGTCATGGTCAAGGAATGTAATGTGTGAATAATGTAATATCATTCAAGTTGAGGAGTTGGTCGATCATTGGAGATCAAATTGGGTTTATGTAAGAGGATTTAGTCCTCTAGTATCAAGCTTAATCGTAACTGTACTCTGGCATAGGAGATTCTATCTTTTGCAGCTCAACACTTCTTTGGATTGTAGTCTTGATTTATATGTAGTTAGTGAGGCTCCTTTTGTCATGAGCAGTGTGCTCTAGGCTATTGGCCTTCCTGCAAGTGTAGGCCCCTTCATTGTAATTCACATACTTACTGTAGAAGTATTATCTGACTGTGGGTAGGCTTCCCACCATGGTTTTTCCCTTTACTGGGTTTTCCACGTACAAATCTTGGTGTCATTTGGATGGATTTTATTCTATGATTATTGTTTATGCTTAATTGGTTTAACTGTTATTCCGGTATTATCATTTTGGGTTTTGGCATTAAAGTTTTAATTGATAATGCTTCCGGTAATATGTGACAACTGATTCACCCCCCCCCCAATCTCAGTTGTCTTCCGGTTATCTAAATTGTCTAATAGTTGATATCAAAGATTTGGTCCTATTTGCAGAAAGATTAACAACTTGAGGAAGATCCTATGGCAACTAACAGTTCAAGTTCATCCAGTTCTTCTGGAGCTATCTTTCAAAGGGATATATCAAGGCTTGAAAGAACAAACTATACAGTATGGAAGATTTGGATAGAGATTCATTTGAGATGTCTTGGCAAGGAGATTTGGGAGATCACACAGAATGGTGTCACGCACTAAAATCTAGGATCTGGAAATCCTCCTCCAGCTAACCTAGACAAGTAGCTTGAAAATGATTGTAGAGCAAGAAAATCCCTCTTGTGTGCACTTTCTAATCAGCAAAAAATGGGATTAACATATAAATCATCTGGAAAGGCTATATGGGATAAGTTATAGACTATTAATCAAGGTGACCCTATAGTGAAGATTGCTAAACTTGATGGTTATTAGGTGAGATATGAAAACCTAAAGATGGAAGAAGATGAAAGGATTACTGCATTCATGGAAAGAGTAAATGAGATTGTTATGGGAATTCAATGTTATGGTGGAACTCTGAGAAAAGATGAAATTATTTCTAAAGTCCTGAGAGCCCTACCACTGGCTTACAAAATGAAGGCTATTGCTATTAATGAGTTGAGAACAATGCCTAATAAATATGTCAATAAAGATACCTTGGTTGGGAAACTATCTGCTTTTGAGCTTAAGGAATTTGCACCTTATGGAGTTGTGAAGACTGAACCTGCTTTGCATGCATCTACATCTGCAACTGATAAGCAAGACTGGAAAGCTTTATATGCAAAAGAATTAGAAGATATGAAGAGAGAAGATGATGATTTTAAGAAACTTGAAGCACTATTTTCTAGAAGAGTACCAAAAGGACCGGTAGGAAGTATGAAGGAAAAGCACCTTTTAAATGTTTTGCATGTAATAAGATTGGTCATTTTGCATCTAGATGTCCTGAAAGAAATTTAAGATTTGAAGAAAGAGTTAAAAGATCATTTAAGCCTAACCCTTAATATCAAAACAAGTATAGATTCAAGAAAAACTGAGACAAAACATGCTACATAGCGGATGAGGAAGGCATTACTGATTCGGATGATGAATCGACAGAAGACTCTGCTAGTGGATCTGACAATGGGAAGGAATGGGTATTCTTGGCTATCAAGGAAGATGATCTAGTACTGGAAGAGAATGTACCTGAGGAGAAGGCACTTGCTACTAAAATTGAGGACAAGAATGAATGGGTAATTGGCAGTGGTTGTTCACATCATATGACTGGAGATAAAGGGAAGTTTTTGTCTTTGCAAGAATTTGATGGTGGACTAGTTAGATTTGGAGATGACAACGCATGTATGATCAAGCGAAAAGGAACTATATCATTGGATGGTAAGAACAATACTGACAATGCTTATTATGTTGAAGGTTTGAAGCATAATATTTTGAGTGTAGGACAATTGGTAGATAAGGGATTTCAATTACAGTTCAAGGATGGAAAATGCAAAATCATTAATAGATCTAGCTTGGAGATTACAACCGGTACACAGATAAAAGGTAACATATTTCATTTGAACTTCGGTGAGAAGACATGTTTGATTACACAAATTGATGAAAGTTGGCTATGGCATAAAAGGCCGTGTCATGTGAATTTTGATTGCATTGTGAAGATTAGTTCAACTAAGGTTGTTAGAGATATACCTAAAATTATGAAGCCCTATAATCCGGTATGTAAAGAATGTCAAATGGGTAAACAAGTCAGAACCTCTTTTAGGAGTATACAAGATAAATCAAATGATGTTCTTGATCTTATTCATACTAATTTGTGTGGCCCTACTAGAGTTAAAAGTTTTCATGGTGATAGATATTTCATGCTAATCATTGATGATTATTCTAGAATGATGTGGGTTACTTTTTTGAGAGAAAAGTCTGAAGCATTTGAAAAGTTTAAAATCTTTAAGGCTAAAGTGGAAACTGAGACAAGATTAAAGATTAAATGATTGAGATCAAATCATGGTGGAGAATTCATATCCGGTGAGTTTAATAACTTTTGTGACAAGCATGCTATAAGAAGGCAATTTTTTGCTCCTCGGACACCTCAGCAGAATGAAGTTGTGGAAAGGAAAAACATAACTATCTTGGATGCTGCTAGAACAATGATGATGGAAACAAATCTACCTCATATCTACCGGAGAGAAGGAGTGAGTACAATGGTTTACACACTCAATAGAGTACATATCAAAGGAGAAATCAGTAAGACACCTTATGAATTATGGTTTGGCAATATACCTACAGTTAAGTATTTCAGAATTTTTGGTAGTAGATGTCATATCAGGAGAGATGATACTATTAGGAAATTTGATCCTAGAAGTGATGAAGGCATATTTCTTGGTTATTCTAATGAAAGAAAAGCATATAGATGTTATAACAAGAGATTGCAATTAATTGTGGAGAGTGCAAATGTCAAAGTAGATGAGCTTAACAGAAGTCAAATCAAATTTTATGAGAAGGAACCGGGAGTGGAAATGATTATATCTGAACTGAGAGTACCTTTATCTAAACAGAGAGTTGAACCAGTTACTCCGGCAACATCAGATAATTTAATAGTAACTGAAGAACAAGAAAGAGGAACACAGAGTCAGAAGGCTCCTAGGTATGTGAGACTGAATCATTCTAAAGATCAAATCATTGGGGACAAGAGTAATGGAGTGATGACAAGAAGAAGACTAGAAACTAATGAGGTGTGTTTAATTTCACAAGTTGAACCGGTATCAGTAATTGAGGCATGTAAAGATAAATTTTGGTTAAAAGATATGGAAGAAGAATTAGATCAGATTGAGAAAAATAACACATGGACTTTGGTTCTCGGGCCTAAAAATAAAAATGTTATTGGAACTAAATGGGTTTTTAGGAATAAATTGAATGAGGATGGTCAATTTATAAGGAATAAGGCTAGATTGGTTTGTAAAGGATATTCTCAGAAGGAAGGAATTGATTATGGAGAAACTTTTGCACCGATAGCTAGGATTGAAGCTGTAAGATTGTTTCTTGCCTATGCTGCTTATAAAAACTACAAGGTTTATCAGATGGATATTAAATGTGCATTTTTTAATGGGGATCTTGATGAGGAAGTTTATATTGAGCAACCTGATGATTTTTCACAATCATATGATATAGATGTGATTTGCAGGTTAAGGAAAGCTTTATATGGATTGAAACAAGCACCTAGAGCTTGGTATGCAAGGTTGGATAAATATCTTTTGAAGCTTGGTTTTACTAAGGGAAGTGTTGATAGTAATTTATATTATAAAATCACTGAGGATGATATATTGATTGATGAAGTATTTGTTGATGACATTATTTTTGGAGGTGAAGATAAATTATGCATAGAATTTTCTAATAATATGGAGAAAGAATTTGAAATGTTTATGATTGGTGAGATGATTTTTTTCTTAGATTTGCAGATTACTTAGACTGACAGAGGCATTTTTATCTGTCAAACTAAATATGCTAAGGCATTGTTGAAGAAATTTGGTATGGGAGATTCTAAACTGGTAAGTACACCTAAGGTTACAAGTGAGAAATTGACAAGAAAAGGTGTTTCTGCACCAATAAATTCTACAAGATACAAATCTATGATTGGAGGTCTACTTTATTTGACTTAGACTAGGCCTGAGATTATGAATGTTGTTTGTATTGTTTCAAGATTTCAGAGTGATCCTATAGAAAATCATGAGATGGTGGTGAAAAGGATTTTTAGATACTTGCAAGGTACATCGGAATATGGCCTGTGGTACCCTAAGGATGATAACTTTACTTTATGTACATATACAGATATAGACTGGGCTGGAGATGTTGATGACTGGAAAAGTACTTCCAATGGAGCTTTCTTTCTTGGAAAGAAGTTGGTTTCATGGATCAGCAAGAAACAATCATGTACTTCTTTATCTACTGTTAAAGTTGAGTATGTTGTTGCTGCTACTAATTGTACACAAGTTTAATGGATAAAGAAAATATTGAAAGATTCAAAGGTGGATTGTGATGCACCGGTAGTTATTCACTATGATAACTCTGCTACTATTGATATATCAAAGAATCTGGTATTTCATTCTAAAACAAAGCACATATCTATCAAGTATAAATTTTTGAAGGAGAAGGTGGAAGCAAATGAAGTTAGACTAGTTTATGTGAACACTAAAGAACAAATTGCAGATATTTTCACTAAAATCCAAGGAATCGTTTAGGTACTTGAAAGACAGATTGGGGGTTTCTGCCCCTCTTGCAGAGATTTGATTGATGCGGTTTGGCATCAGTTCGACATGAATTATCTGAATTACTATTCATTCTGGCACTGATGTGGGATGCTACTGCTTAGTGGGAGTAGTCAGCTTTGAGATTTAGAGGCTTATGTTTTTGCTTTGATACTTCTATCAGATTTCTGGCATTGATGTCAAAGGGGGAGAGATAGTGATATGAAAAAGTAAATATCAAAGAGGGACGGATATTGATATTCAGAGTTATATGCAGATAATTGTTGGTTGTCTTCCATAGGGAGAGACTTGTTTGGAATTTCATGGTACTTAGATATTTTTCACATCTAGTGGTGCCATCAATGCCAAAGGGGGAGATTGTTGGTCATTTGGTGGAATTTATTATGTGTTGCATTGATGTTTTGTCATTGATGTCAACACTAGTTGTTTGGATGCTTTATTAGAACCCTTCTAGTCCCAGTAGGTTGAGTGGTTTCTGGTTAACTTGGATTTGGCATAATCCGATAGGCTCCGGTATAATCCGGTAATGGAATTGGATTGTTCATGATGCTTATACTCATACTTTGTTAGTTGGTTTTGATCTAGTGATTGGATGTTATTTTGCTTGCTTAGACGAGTGGTTTTTGGTTCTGGCGAGGGTTTCACCGACAGATATTTTGGTGGAGATCTTTGATGAATTGCATAATTGGTGTTGGTGCGGCTTCTGATGGAGTTTCAAGATGTTGTTGATGATCATGTTCGAGACTTGGAATTTAGAGATCATTGTTGAAATGTGTGGACCTATACTTGGTCCTGGTTAATCTAGGTTATGGGTTGTCATTGATGTAACATGTGGATAGGACCTATTGTTGTATTTTTTGGATGTCTTATGTGTTAGATATTACTTGTTTGGTCTAAGGCTGACATGGTTTGTAATTATGTAATTAGTTTATTATCTGGTGGCCGACCTGATTGTTTATGGTCAAGAGGTTGTATATATAGGTGTAAGATCTCATTGTAGATCATCATGGTTAATGTAAGAGGTCATGGTCAAGGAATGTAATGTGTGAATAATGTAATATCATTCAGGAAGAGGAGTTGGTCGATCATTGGAGATAGAATTGGGATTATGTAAGAGGATTTAGTCCTCCGATATTGAGCTTAACCGAAACTATACTCTGGCATAGGAGATGCTATCTTTTGCAGTTCAACACTTCTCTTGATTGTTGTCTGGATTTATATGTAATCAGTGAGGCTCCTTTTGTAATTCACATACTTACTATAGAAGTATTATATAACTATGGTTCAGCTTCCCACCATGGTTTTTCCATTTGTTGGGTTTTCCACATACAAATCTTGGTGTTATGTAGATGGCTTTTATTCTGTGATTATTGTTTATGCTTAATTGGTTTAACTACTATTCTGGTATTATTGTTTTAGGTTCAGATATTAAAGTTTTAATTGCTAATGCTTTTGGTAATCTGTGACAGTCAATTCACCCCCCCTCTTAGTTGTCTTCAAATTATTTGAACTATCTAACTATAAGCACCAAGGCACAAAGATCCAGGATGACCTGAATGTCACATCATTTTGATCTAGCAAGTGAACATAAGCACCAAGGCATGAAGAGCTAGGATGACCTGAATGTTTCTTGTGTGAAAATACAATAGACAAAGCAGAGCTCCTTTGTTTTCATATGCAATATTGATTATCTTATCCTCAATAACCCTTTAATTGTTCATATCCTAGGATAGATTAAGCATGTATCGAGATTGCACAATAAAGAAATTTACTCAGAACAGGAAAGGAAATGATTCCAAATTCCTTCTTGTTGGCAATTTACACTCATTTGGTTGGTTTCAATATGTTGTCATTGATGGCAACATGGCAACATGTTTCGGGTTCATATTTTGGTTTAGTAGTGTACTGGCACACACTTCACCGACACCGATAGGTATCTTCACCGACACCGATAGGTATCTTCACCGGTTGGAAGGAATTCTTTGATTACAAGCAATGCAGGCCGCCATTGTTTATATTTAGGTTATCAGTATTGGAGGTCAACATCATTTTGGAGATCTGGCATCGGTAATTGTTTTTGATATTCATGTGTCTATGTTATTGATCTGACATGTATATTCATATTGTAATTATCTTTGTAAGCTGACATAAGGCATGATGGATTGTAAAGGGGTATATAGGTCAATTGATTAGATCATTTTGTATAATGTATGTATAGGAAAGGATATGGATATGTAAGGTTATGGAATGTAATGGAGATGCAAAATATATAAGAGAGATCATGTATGTGAGGATATTTATGTAAGAGGGTATTCTGGTAAGGGTTTAGGGTTTCAGACCAGAATAGATAGAGCTTAACTGGAATTGTATTCAGGCATAGCAGATGCTATCATTGCAGTTCAATCATTTCTCTGGATTGTAGTCTGGATTTGTATGTAGTCAATGAGGCTTCTTTTTTGATTGAGCAGTATGCTCTAGGCTATAAGCCTTCCTGCAAGTGCAGGCCCCTATATTTTGTAATATCTCTTCATATGGCTAGTGGATTGACATTGTGGGTCATAAATCCCACTGTGGTTTTTCCTCTTTGAGGTTTTCCACGTATAATTTTGTGTGTTATGGTATTCATTTGTGTGATTGAATTATTGGTTGTTTTACATCTTTCAATTCTATATGTATCAGTTGGTGAATGCATGTTTTAATAAGGTTAAAATTTATTATTCTGGTAGAACACTGATTCACCCCCCTCTGCCCCCCTCTCAGTGTTCTTGGATTCCAACACTTATAGCATACAAATAAAAGGAGTCAAGGTATGTGTGGCGATTTCACCTTGATGTGAAGGCACTTATCACAAACACCCATCTTATGAGATGTTTCTAGATCATCAGAATCATTCCTACAAGCAAAAAACAACGTAAAGTATTATGCCCCTAGTCCTTGCTCCTCTTAGTCAAGAGAGACTTCCTCGAATTACTTAGAGGGAATAATAAACAAAAACCAATTTAAAAGACAACATACAAAGAAAATTTCAATCATATCTCAAACAATGTTTAGTGATTGTTTTCATTGTTCTTGTTTTTCTTGTTTACTCAGTGGTTAGGAGACAGGTAACCGACTCGGATTGGATGACCCAATACTTCCAACATAAAGATTACTTGGTTAAATTGCTTAGGACATTTAGATTGATCAGTCGATTACCCTAAGACTAGGATGTTGATCGGTTTCAAGCCACGAGGGTTCCAAGAAGAACCAGGGTGTCACAAAAGTGACTGAAAGATATTTACAAGCTAAAGCAAAGACCCAGGAAATTGAGAAATAAAACAGGAAATGTTAAATTTTTGTTGATAGATGGAGCACTTTAGTACAAGAGGAGCCCTTTTACCAGGTTTTCACCTTCATGGCAGAATATTTATGACTTTTTATGATTTTTTAATGATTTTTAGGATTTTTTTTAGCTATGCCCCCAGCATGTAGACCTATATGACATGATGATCTGCAGAATGCATGTGGAGACAATGAATTTTTTAAATGACCTATGCTAATGCAATATGCATGATGAAGATGCATTTCCTATTCAAATGAGGATGACTGTGTTTTTTTAGCATTTTGTAATACACCAATTGAATTGGAGGTATAAAACATTTCATAGATAAGTGGTCAATTGATCCTTAAGGTCCCTTGGAACATCCAAACTAACACATTTAGTGACTAGGATTTACAAATGGAGAGGTAGAAAAGTTCCCCATTGGTTCTTGAAACTTTGATCCTTTTTTTCTCCCATGTGCGAAGAATTAATTCCCACTCTTGTGTTCACTAAATATCCTTAGCATCCTATATGACTAGCTATGTGGATTATTCTAACTTCAAAAGCATCCCGAATAGAGCCTCATTGTGAGCAAGTTTCTAGAGCTCCGATGAGGTTATAGACTGTAATTTCTCAAATATTGCTCCATTGCCAAGAGGCATTCATAGCCCTGATAGAGGTACTCGCATGTTCCCATAGTCAAGTTTTTGGTCGCATCCTCATGCATGATATTTCAATTATATATCATTACTCTTTTGCCTTGAGATAAATATTTGGCATAGCACTTTTTCTTTTTTTCTTTTTCTTGCCTTGACTTGTAAGTAATGAAACCTACTTGGGTGGGACAATTACAGCGGCACTGAAGTAGAATTTTAGATTTTTCACTAGTCATATGATCAACTAGGTGTTTAGAATGAATTAGAGATTTTGTTAATGTGATTGAGATATAAAAATTTATAGATTTTGGGTTAACAAGTCTCAAATAGTGAAATAACTACCCAACCATAAGTAAAGCATCGTCACGGGGTGATGTTGAAAATGAATGACCTTGGGACCTTAAAGACTTCATGTCTGAATATCTAAGAAAGGAGATGACCCTTGTTTGTCTTGAATGCAAACAAATGATAAACTTGGACAGTTGCATTGGTTTATTAATGTTTCTATATGCAAATGCAGAAATTTTGTGAATGCAATGTATTTAAAAAAGAAACTATATGTGATGTAGTGCTTTGAAAAAAATGATATTCAATGCAAAAAGAAAAACCTAAACTAGCCCAACCCTTAGATATAGTATCGTTTAAGGTGCATGTTATTCATAGGGTCGGGGATTCTTGTGTAGGTAGTTCATTGGTCTTTGTTTGAAGAGTTGGATAAAGATGTCTTTTCCAATAGGATATAAGGACCCAGCTAAGTGTACATGTTCAACATCTCCAATGTTGATTTCCTTAGTTTTTTGGATTTTGTAGATCATACTTGAGGGAAATCCAACTCTGGAACCCATGAATTCAGTTATAGCCTTATCATTTTCAAAGCAATCCAACTATGGTAGATTCTCTTGCCCCTAATCTATCTCTTTGCTTTTTTCTAATTTTTTTTGGGGAAGATAATGAATGCGTGATAGGAGATGGAAGAAGGATTCCAATGTCTCGCTTCTTTGGATGGTATATTTGGAGTATGTTTTGCAATAGACCATGGCTATGAAGGTATGCTCAAAGATGTTGGTAGGATGATGAAATGAAACTAGAGTAAAGTCTTATGCAAAGGACTGGATTAGAGGGATGGAAGGGTGAAAAAGAGGTGTTGCATAATGGATCAGATATTGAAAGGTTGGTGCATGAGTGAATGGAAACGTTGGCGAGATCAATATTGGCACACATCTTGAGGGGTGGTGGAGTGGTAGAGGAAAAGTGGATCTCAGATTTTGAGATTTGGATGGAGGAACAACTAGGGATTTTGGGACATAAGGATCTAAAATGGATGAAAGAGGTGATGGAGTAATAGATTTGGAAATTTTGGATGGAGGAACAACAATTTTGGATGTTGATTTGGATTTTTATTTAGACTTCTTTTCTTCAAGGAGTCGCTTAAGGATCCACATGGTTTTTTATTTTTCATGCTTTTGTAGTTCCTTGGAATGTATTGCTTCTACAAGTGCCTAAGGAACCCATATAACTTTTTATTTTTCTTTCTTTTTTTAAGTGGTGCTTTGTGTCCCTTTAGTTTTTTCTTCTTCTTTCTGGATCATATTTTTCTTTGTTTTGACATGTCGATTAGATGAGATATATTGATCCTTGAATACATGTGGATTACTTGACTTATGAATTTTATGCTTAGCATCCAAATTTCTTGGACAAGGAAAAGAATGTGTGGATGGATAGGAATGATATGGAGGTATTTTGGATGGATGGAAGGTGCTCGAATATGTATGCCTTTGTTGATCTTGCGTAAGGGATGGAGGGATATAGGGGCCTAAAATGGATGGAAGGGATGAAGGGGAAGGCATGTATTTGGATTTTGGTTTAGTAGGGATACCAACATATCGAGGGTTGTCACTTAGGCCATGATCCTTAATATTTTATTTAATATGGAGGGGTTCTTGATTATGAAGGTCTACCTCTTTGCCTTTATAAATATTTTGACTTGTAGGATACACTTTACTTTAAGAAGAAGACGCGAGTCCATTATGAGGTGGAGGTGGAATGTAGGGAATGATAGGATCATGAGAGGGCTTTGTAGGCATGATGGATCCTTGAGGTGAACATGGAGGATTATGATAAGGAGATGAAGATATACTTTGATCTTCACATGGAGGAGGGCTATTGGATAGAGTAGGAAGGGTGTTTGACTCTTCATTTTGAATAGAATCGTTAGAAAAGGTGGAAGATGCATCATGATCTTGCTTAAGAAGTGGATTAGGAATTGGATTTGGAAGGATGCATTTCTCTTGAGATGGAAGGGGATAATCTTGGAAGAAATGGAAAGGTATAAGGGGATCATCATGGGATTCTAGGGAGATAGGATCTTGGTTAACCATTGAATGGGATTGGAGAGTTTTGATGTCTTGATCTTTTTTTATGATAGGACTTGTTTCTTCATTTTTCAGATTATCCTTTTGACATGGAGCCAGTTCTAAGGAAGGGGTAGTATTGTCAATATGCATGGGGGATTCTTGGAAGGTGTTCATGTTTTTTCATGATGGGGAAGCATTTTGGATGGGACCTTCTGGAGTGGGTATGATTGGAATTGGAGTGCACGATGGCATAGGAGCTAAGATATCTGAATCGTATAAAGGATTTTTTATGAAAAAAAAGATTATCTTGGATTTGTACTGTGGATAGCCCTTGAGGGTCAACATGAGAAGTTTCATCATTAGGTTCATTATTTGAGGGATATGGTATGGATTGTTGTTGAGAAGCCTTAAAAGATGGAGGCTACATGTGGGCCATTGCTAGACACAGGTTCATAATTTTGATCATGCTTGGTAATGACATCTGGTTTCTCCTTAGGTGAATTATTAGAATCTTCAATTTCAATAACACCATCATCAAGGAGGTCTTGAATTTTATGTTTGAATTACATGCACATTGAAGTCTTCTATTTGTTATGCCTATGATATACACAATAATTACTCAAAAATTCACATCCCCATGTGGTCTTGTTAGGCAATATGATAAGATTATGCTCAAGAAGCTCTTCCAAAGCTGACTCAATAGATTGCCCCAAAGGTGTAAACTGTCTATCTAGGGGATATTTGGAGGACATGTATTTTTGTCTTGGTGAAGGTGTCTTGTGATCTTGTATGAGATTTAGATTTTTATTTTCAATTACATTTTGCTCCACCTTATAATTGTTTTAGAATTTCTTGAAGTCTGGTGTTCTTGATATAATGAAATTTTATCTCAAGAGGGGTCATTGAATCTTTTTGTTGGGGTTGAATGTCATATATTTCTCTCTTGAGATATTGAATTTGTTGGGCCAAGGTAGCCATGGAGGTTTATGACAGTTTTAATTTGCAAGAATGGATTAGTTTGTAATGAGTAAGATTTCCTCTTACTTTCGTCAAAACTTTTAGAAGAGCTCCTAGTTCGAACAGGCATTTACAATTGATGTGACCAAGAGCTAGAAGTGATACAGATGTCAAGATCAAATTAGAGCTAGTTTTTTGTTTGAGGTGATGATTAGATGAAGAGATTGAGACCAAGTTTGGTTTTAGGAATGATCTATCCTTTATAAGACATTATCTAAGCAAATCAGATTGATGAATGATTGCTTGAACTAGCTAGGATGTAATCGACAAAGTCATGTAACACAATGACAGGGGTACACTATCAAGATGTCTATGCTCGGGATGAAAAAGACCAAATATATGGTCACTGTGGTGTATCAGGACTGATTAGGCAAGTATGACAGATCTAAAAAAGAACACAAAAACACAGGTTTCTGTACTAATGAAATCATAGGCTCGTACGACAAAATATTATGACCCAGATGACAATTTAAGGACTTCGAGATGACAAACTGGAAATCTCATACAAGTTGCTTCCTTAATTTGGTAAAAAGTTTTATCAAATGTCTATACTTGTATGCCAATTTAGATATTACTAGACGACGATTCCCACTGAGTAGTACGACAAACTAGCAAATATGAACCCCTAAGATTATGACTCATACGGTAGTTTAAGGTTAACCAGACGATAATTCTCAGAGACTAGCACGAGAAACTAGAAGACTCATACGACACAAGACTGGACAGGGACAAGTTTCGGACAAGAACAAAGTTTTGACCACTGAGTTTTTTTTATGTTTTGATTATTTTCTCCAATTTCAGGGTTTCATTTTCAGTTTCAAGGACAGAGACACAACAAACATGCATGATGTAAAGTGACTTCAAGCACAACAAGCCAGTCCTAAGAAAGTTGGGTGAGAGAGAAAACCTTTGCTTGCAAGCTTAGGTACACACCCAATAGCTAATCAGAATACAACCACTGAGTCTCACGTAATGGATTCTCAACACCGTATTAGCCGACTCCAAACGCTAATGGGGGAACGATATCGCAAGTATCCTGGGAGAGTTACTATCTCTCTTGCACAAAGATTATCCCCCTTTCGGAGGTGAACCAAGTAGCTTCGATCTTAAATTTTTTAGTAAGGACTTTTATTCAAAATTACCCCTTGAAGGCGTGCAAGAACGATAGAGGCCTATAGCCCAACAAGGTACCAAAATAAGATATAGTCATGCAAGCGTGATTGAGACCGTGAGGCCCTACAAAATGATTGATATGAGAGATGTCAAAGAGATAACTCAAATAACTCCATCCTCTGAGACTTTAATCCTGAGAGGCCTATTTATTATAGTGACTCAGAATGCTTAGGTCTAGTTGTACTCACTTGGGTTGTTCTCACAGGGTGATTACTTTTTCCCACTGTGGCAGGCCTGTTAAAGGAACACAAATCTCAAAACTAGAAAAGCTTCAACGGTATAGATTTCTTATTGTCTATACAGACAAGAGCATACTCTCCTACCTTTTAGACTCTTCTCAAACACAAAAAATAAATTTGTTCATTTACCATATCACAATTTAAGTGCCTAGAAAATAATTAAGAATATACAAAGTTTACTTGAATTTCCTCAAGCAACCTGCAAAAACAATGAATCAGTAGTCATATTGTTTTTGAGCGACATGCATGTTCTTGGAAAAGCATTCTGCAAAAACTTGTTAGGCTGTGAAAATCTCTCAAATGAATAAAAAATAGATCAGAGTTAGCATTAGTATTAAAAAAATTGAATAAAAAAAACCCTAAAATGCAATCTATTTTTTATATGAGTAAACAAAATATTGTACGAGTATTCCCAATGTACCATATGATGATTCACAACATATCGTACAACAAAGATAAAATTATTGTCCTATACCATGCAGAAATTTGTACGATCTTTTGCAGGAATTGTATGGACAGAATCCGAAAAATAAAATGAGCTGATCTGCAAGGCCAAAAATTGTAATCCTCGAGCCCCACCATGGGCACCAAAAATATTTTTGTGAGAAGTGGTAATCTGTAAGTTGTAAGACACAAACACTTCAATAAATCATTGCATGCATGGTTAGACATATATAATCAATGAATGTAAAAAAGCATAACAACTTAACCTATTGCCTCCTAGAAGATATGAGTATAGAATTGCTCTCAAATTTGTCTAAGCAATACCAGTTACTAGACTACACCAAGATGGAGCATTTAATCTATATGAGCACAAAATTAAGCTAAATGAATGCAAGATTAAGCTAGATAGATGCAAGATTAAGCTATTATTATCAAGCTATATGATTCTAATCAAGCTAATGTTGGCATTGTGTTGTCATTGATGTCAACCGGTAGAAGAGATGTATGTGCAAAACTGCTATGGAGGAGTATAGGATGTGATATCTTGGATATCACCTTGTGTTGCAAACACCAGTAAGGTAAAGAAGATGACCTCAGGATTCACCAGTACACAAGTTAGTGCATGTAATGAGATAGAGAGGTGTTTGAGTGGTTGTTTGTGATGAAGAGGCAAAATGTTACCTAAATCACATCAACATTGGAGGAGAAGAATGAACTGGTCACAGGTATGATGTGAGATTGTAGAATGGCAAGACTCTCATCTGATGAAGATGCAGTCATCATGAGAAGCAATGATTGATAGTGAATGTGCTCACACCAGATCACATGTGTCTATTTGAAGAGATGTTGCACAAACAGGGAAGTCACATGAAGTACATTACAAGAAGTAGAAGACAAGGTGTTAGTCCACCTGTAAGTGATCTTATCTCCTATTATGCATTGTGTGCATTAGAGTGAAGAGGTAAAGGCAAGTACTTGAAGGCTCACACCGGATCTACCGGTGAATTGAGGGAATTCTTTAAGTGCATAAGATCAGGGTTATGCACTGGACCGACAGAGAAGGTATGTTGAGATGATAGTATAGATGAAGAGTGATGTGTTTGTCACTTTGACAAACCATCTGAGTTATGATCAGAGTTGATCAAGGAAAAAGCATAATTGAGCAGATGCATATAAAGGAAGAATGGCCTGACCAAAGAAGAAGTCTAGTAAAGGGTGATGAATTGTGTCATCAACTTGGTTTACTGGTATGTAAGTCCACCAGTAATATGAGTGAGGGGAAGATGCAGATGACTCCCTACTTTATGGGAATGAGCTTTGGATAGACATGTCCGGAGACCGGTTTAGGTGTTCCACCAACAGTATAGTAAAGGGAAGACATGATGAGTGACCTGGTAGAATGTGAGATACCAACAGGGTTAGTAAACCGGTAGAAAGGAGGAATTGGTAGAATGTTTGGTCGATGATCCTATGTGGACTTACATGAATAGTCAAGATGGTGGAGCTAGTTGACTTGTATACCACATGGAATCAAGGTAGCGAACCTGCACCAGATGAAGATGGAATGTACATCGACGGGGTAGGTATAGAGTTAGTCAACTTTAATAGAGACTGTGAATCTCAAGGTGAAGTTGCAGAAGTGCATGGCCTGAGATTAAATGAACAAGAGAGGATCAGGCAGATCAGAGTAGTTGAAGAAACCCATCATGCCATTAATGGTGATTGACCAAGAAGCATGTTGGCAGTATGATTGCAAGTTGCTGAAGTAGGAAGGCGCTTTCTGGAAGGCACATAAATGGCAGATATGTATAGATAGACATCTCTGAGTTGTGATCCGATCAGATTTGATTGGATTTGGTGTGCCTCGTGATCCATAGAGAAAACCCTAAGGCACCAAGTTTGAATTGATTTTTGGCAAGAAGTCTGGGTTATAAATATGTGAGCCTAAGAGATAGATTGCGCTGTTGTAAAAGAACAATATTGTGCTACTACGAAGGGTGATACTTCTACATGTAAGAGCAAATTAGCCAAGTGCTCAGATAGTATCTGAGACAAGAGGGAGAGTGGAGAGAAGAACTGGTAGTGTTCATACCGACATAGCAGAAGTGAAGGAGGCTGCAGAGAAGGTACACAAAGAACTAGCAAAGTGTTATACCGGCGAAGAGCAGAGAGTAAGGTGAAGATCTAGCAGAGTAGAAGAAGAGGATAAGTGTACCAATAGAGTTCATTGACAGTTAAGCAATAGAAGAGAGCAATAGAGGAGTGAGTCGGTGTAGAAGAGAAGGTATCTCACCGGAAGAGTAAGACATATGATAAGGTTGCAAGATTCACTTTTAAAAAGGCAACTATTTATGTATTTGATGTTTATATAGTGAACACTAAGTTGTAGCTTGGTGTAGGGATTGATGCTCCTTGGGTAGATGCCCTAAAGGCATGGGTTGGTGCTCCTTGGGTTGGTGCCCTAAAGTCAGGGGTTGTTGCTCCTTGGGTTGGTGCCCTAAACTTTGTAGTTGTGTTTTCATTGTGAGGCTGGATTGGAGCAGTAGACTCCAGCATCATTGCTCACCGAGGTTTTTCCCATCTTGGGTTTTCCTCGTATAAGTTGGTGTTATGTGATGTCCCCTTGTGTGATTGCATTTGAGTTGGTCTCCCTACTAACTGGTAAGTCTGCATTGAGTTAGATCCATTAACCGGTATGCTCACATAGGATAGGGTAAGGGAAAAATTTGAGAACCACTGATTCACCCCCTCCCCCTCTCAGCGGTGCATTGTGCCTAACAGCTAACACGATTAAACTAATATGCAAAAAGCTAAGATGCAATAATCTCAAAGCACAATATTCTCAATGACTCTAGACCAAAAACAACATAATAACAATAAATCTCCAGGGTGTCTTGATTGAGAGATGAAAGGCTGAATTTATAGAGAATCCAAAGAGAGACCAATGGTCAAGATTGATTAATGATGATTGGTTGAGATTCCTCAAGAGAAAGAACAATCCAGGTGAATTGAAATGATTGGGTGCTTTAATTCAATTTCAGAGGAGATAAGATTGAGTTGATCTTGAGATAAATTCAATTAAAGCCTGATTTAATGCATTTGGATTATAAGTTTGAGTTTGCATTGGAGATAAAATTAATTGAAGTCATGCATTTGAGATAAAATTACTTGGTTCCATGCATATTTCTTTTATTTGCTCAAGATTTGTTTTATTAGAAAAATCCATTTTAATGCAACTGAATCCTTTTCCTCTTCAGGTTTAAATTTAGAGAAAATGATTTATTCAATTTAATTGCTTTTCTTGCTTTTCTAAGATTTCTCAAGTTATCTCAAATTTAGAAAAAGAAATATCTCAAGTTGATTTCTTTTCTCAATTTAATTCATTTTTGCAAATTAATTCCTTTTTTTAAAATTAACTATTTTTTGATGATTTAATGGCAAATTTATTTATTAATTAAATATGCTAGGATATTTAATTAAATAAATAGGATAAATGATTAAAATGATTTACTTGGAATGATTAATTAATTTAGACTAATTTATTTGCCATGTTACATTGATGATTGAGGAATTAATTAATTAGATGCTCAAGATTGATTTAATTGCCTTTGGTTAGGACCTTGGTGATGTAGTCGATATTAGGGGCCCATGGTTTAGATGGCCATTTTTAGGGTATTATAATGGCAACATTTAAAAGATCCTAAAAAATTATTGTTAGGGATTTAACATGCTTTAGGCACTAGGAAATATTACCTAATGGAGGTTCCTAGTCAACAATTTTTTTTTAAGCATCTTTATTGCTCTTGTTGAGGGTTATTGACTCCATTAGGAACTAGAAACCACCACTAGTCAAAAGTTTCATATTCCACATGGAACTTTGAAAGTGTATTTTTCTTGTCAAGGGTTTCAATAAATAAAGGGATGAAAATAAGGCTAGTCTTTCTTGGGACTTTATTTTTCCAAACATCGATCTGGAGAACTTTTCAAGAAGGATTTAACAATTGATTACCTTTTCAATTTCTCTCATTAGATTAGAAATTTTCTTATGTTATTTTGTAATTATTCTCTAGTGATTTTCTGCTATGCATGGCTACATCTAGGCTATAGGAATTGAAAGAATAATACTAGACTTTGAGCTAGTGTATCTATTCTTGATTATATACTCTTCTTATGTCTAATGTTTACTCTTACCTTGTTATTCTTGCATGTCAAAAAGAGGTAATTGACTATCTTAAATTAGTTATCATTTTGTGGGACCAAGCCATTTATCTTTGTGCCACTATTTATTTCTGCTCACTTTTAATCTAAGTTTGTTCTTAAGAAGTATATGTCATTTTATTATCTCTCTCATCTAAGGTTTCTCTCTATTTTATTTCTCATTTGTGTGTTGTTTCTACTTCCTAGTTAAAAAAAAACTAGAAAAACTAAAAAAAAAATCACACAAGATGCCCCTTTCAAATGTAAAAAAAAATTGTTAATCCAATAGTGACCTCTCTAGCTATTGAAGATTTTTGTACTACCCATTGGACAATTATACTTGTTTGCAACAAAATATCATAGCGACAAATCTATTTACCAGCAATGTTATAATGGGAAGTCCCAAGAAAAGACATCTTGAACATTTGTAACTATTATGTATGCTCTATATAAAGGTTGGCCCCTCAAAATGACACCATGAAGATAGTAAAAGAATTTTAGTTCTCCTTTTTGTATATCTTGATGCATAATATTTTTATTCATTTTGTATGTTCTCATTACAATATTGATATTAATAATTTTGTTTTAAGCTCTATTCAATGCGTGATAAAAAAAATTCATTCCACGTGTTTAATATAAATTCTAAACAAATCAAGTTTACTCATTTTATGACTTTAGTGTCATTTTCAAAAGTCTAAAAGTGATTTGAAACATTTTTGCAAATGTGGATTTGGTCAGGGCAATTAATGGGCACATTTATGAACATTACAACTATGTGAGAATGAATGCAATATTGGAATAAGTATGGTTCATCTTTATGCCAATTTTTTACATTTATATGAAATTATATGATTATATCTTATAAAATTAAAGATTTATTAGATAGTAGCATTAGAATTGTGAGGGTTCATTTTATAAGTATTGCTTTGATGAATCTAGATATTGAATAGTATTTATATTATAATTATACGTATTTAAGCATAAATGAAACTTGGAATTAAATGTTATAGGTTAAGAAACTTCAATATTTATAAAGTAAAATCTTGCAATAAACCTGAATCTAATACTGTTAAAAACTCAAATAATGAATAGAAGAATCATTTAAACCAAATGAGTCTAAAACTAAGATATATTTGAATAGTTTTAATGTTCTTCAGATATTATAATCCTACAAATGTTTTATTTATTACAATTATAATCCTTTCCCTTTTTTCTTCTTTGGACCAAAAAACAAGTGTTACATTGCAACAAAGTTCCTGCGAAGAATGCAAGGATAGTTTTTGTTTTGTTTTTGTTTTCATCTATGTCTATTTTGTGTGTCATGTAATTGTTATGAATCAATTATTCTTCTTCCAAGTTGTAAAATATAATTCTCTTTTATTGAATAAAAGGTAATCTTCTATAATATGGAAACCTATATATTGATGAAGGATTGGAATGAAAAGGCTACAAAGCTCTTCTTAGTCATCATGCATATTATCCAATCATAAGACCATTACAAGGTACCACAGTGAGTTCCAAATGAGACGATATGTTATGTGTGCGCTTATCATTGCTTACGGGCATTATTTCATCACCCTACATATATGATTGATAGTGACACATATCTATTAGCAACATTTTGATATAATGCTATGTTATCTTGTTTTGAAAATAGACCAATATTTTCAATAGAGAAATAGAATAAACATAGATCATATGGTATATATGAATTCGGTAGAAAGTGAGGCCTTTGTAAGCATCAATTATGGAGGAAAAAGAACTTCATACACTATAAGTGCTCAAATTATAGTCTATTAACTTTTGTGTGAAATCAAACACAAAAATCCTTCAACCCTAGGATATTAATTGATAAATCCTCAATGCATCTTCTAAACTATCTTATTCAAGGGAATCTAATGAGTAGGAAAAAAAAATTGTGCCACCAATAACCATAAATTTGGGATCTAATTGCAGTCAACTGTAAGACTAATTTGTGACTTTGAAGCCTTCTGAGAAGAATATTATACAATCAAAGGAACATTGTGATAGACAAAAGCCTCTTGCAAAAGACAATGTACAAAATATATCCCTCACATGTAGAGTCAAGTATGTAATACTGTAATGGTGGAAAATAGGGTTCACTAGCTTAATGCATGCAAACTAGGAAACTAGGCCCATTTCCACATTGATTACATTTGGAAGGAGAATGATCAACTAGGCTCAAGATGACTCAAGCACAAATTGGATGTAGTGGTCCTTCACTATTGATTAAAAGTTACTATGCACATTTTAAGGAAGAATGAACGAACTAGGAGCAAGTAAGAAAAAATGATGGTTTTTTGTATGTACAGGAAGACAACATATTCAAAACTCAATTCCCAAAAAGTATGCATAAGTACATATTGTAACTAACCTATACTCTAAATTTGAGGCAAAAGTGTAGGGTTTCAATCACCCAGGGTGATTGCTCCCATCGCTTTTGTCTCTGACAAATTGTAGACTGTATATCTTTGTCTGGTGATTTTGTACCTCTTTCTATAGCTTCATCACCTGTTCCTACACACAAAAAAGAGAGGAAATTGTTGGGGAGACAGGTATTTATCTAAGTCAAACCTCAGTTTCAAAATTAACCTTGAAATTGAATTGAATTGAAATTGAAAGTGTGTTGTTAAGTAGCAAAGGCTAGAACTGAAATTGAAATGTGTGTACCTTCATAGGCCTTATTTGTGTTGAAAGCTCATGAAGATTCTTGATGTTGTTTTTTAATTTACTTAGAAAGAGAAGATGATGGAGGCTATCAAAAATGCATAGATCCACCACAAACTCCTAGTCTTCAATGCCTTGATGCTTGATCTCTTACTCTTAAAAAATTGGTATAATATCATCATCCTTGTAGTTGATAGATTGATATATCTCTCTCAAAATGAGAGAGGATACCTTACTTATATACCTCTCCCAAGAATTTTGGGGTGCAAACCACCAAGCAAGCCAACATGGGAAATTGTTTCCTGCAAAATCAAGTTGAATGTTGTGTAATTCCAATTTGGGGCCAAACTAATGGGAATAGGGCACCCTAGGTGCCATGCTCACTCCAAAGCAAGCCCAAATTGGGACCTAAGGTCCTAAATGGGGCAAGGAAACCAGAAAAATATAATGAATTAATCTAGGTCAAGCATACCAGGCAGTAAAGTCTAGAAACACTAAAATGTGGCCTAGATAAGCATGAATTTGCACATAAGGGTGCAATTTTACTACACCAAAAATACTTTTTTATTTATTGACTTAGATGCCCTATGTTAATAAGTCAATAGTTATTAACAACTATAAAATGAACCATTAAATTGTAACCTTCAAGTGCCTTGATATAGATAGCGACTTTTTAATGTTGTGTGATATGCTCTTCAAAATTGAAGATAGATAATTGTCATAATCAATATGTGTAGAAATTAAATTCCAAATGCTTTCATACTTTTGCAGAAAACCAGTAAAACGTGCAAAAGCATTAAAATCTAATACATAGAAAGAAAAAAAACACGTGAATCTTCAATCAAATCTAGGTTGTAAACATAGTAACCATTTTAATGTCTAAAAACATTAGTGAATACTTTCTCTTTAAATCAAAACTTGACCTGTGTTGATTTGTAATTCAATTTTTCATCACGCAAATATAAACTTCACAAAACACTCCAAAAATATTGCAGTTGTCAGTATGTTAATACAAAGAAGCAATGCACCCCAATATCCAAAATAAAAGTTCAAAAGGTATGTCGAATCAGTAAAATTTATTTTCCAATTGTGTAAAAAAAACTAGTTTGTCACAAAAGTGGTCCCATTGTGTCCCATGCTGGCATGCCTTTCATAATACAAATGTTAAACAAAAATAGAAACTTACCCTATCCCAAAAGACGATAATACATTGGAAAGACTTGTACAAAGGGGCCAAGTTTATGTCGTTCAACTAGCAACTCAATGAGACCTTGAAGAATCGAACATCGTGTAATTTATTATAAAAGTTCAACCAGTTACCCATCTTTGGAAGCAAACTTTAATTTGGAAATCATAGTTGTAGTCTTCGATATCAAAATCAAAATCAAACTCTTTTAGAGGTGAAGGCTTTACTCGCATTCCTCGAGAGCGGAATGAAGTCATAGACTACCTAGCCAAATGGGCTTCTGATCGAAGGGATGGTTGGAATATTGAGGATAAGGGAAAATTACCTTTGGAATTGTCTCACATGTTCGATCAAGTTGTTGATGCAGATAGTGTTGTTTAATGTGTTGTTCTTTGTCGGACTTCTCACTCTTATCACTTTGTAATTTTTTGTGTTGAATAAATTTTTAACCCCTTTTAATTTAAAAAAACAAACTTAAAGCCTTATAAAAGAATTCTCACTAAATATTTTACCAAGAAAATAATACATAGCCATCTGAAACATTAATGAAAACAGTATTACAACATTAAAAAAAAAATTATAGGGTTTTCAATTATTTTGACAAAGGCCTAGTGATAGATCCAATGCAACCCAAAGAAAATGGCATTAAACCAACCAATACTCAGACCTCCGCGGATTTCAATTTAAAATAGATAAAATGGGTACTCACTTTTCATGCTCAGCAAGGCATTAGAGGAAGAATGCATGCCAGCAAGCCACAAAGAATGAATGTTCATTGTTCGGCAATATTATTTGTTGCCTTTAATATCAAATAACTAGTGTTTAACCCTCACGCTAAGCCAGCAGCAAAGCACAAACTCATTCATTCAAGATCTGCCCATTGCCACACAACCTTCCTCATTCTACCTAGGTTTATGAGGGTTGAATGAATGTACGTGTTTCACCACTTTGGAGAAGATAAGCTTGCAGATAATAAATGAGCAATCAAAATTCCCATCAAACCCTTTACTTGCTGCGACTGGAAAATATTCACTCTGCTGTCTGTGTGAAAATCTATGGGCTTGTGCAAGTGACAAATGATGCAAACTCAAATACATGCGTAGATTGCAAACTCAAATATTTGAGCTTCTCTAGCCTTGAAATCTGGATCACCTCAGTATTAATTCTGACCTCGAAACCCCGCGCTCTTTTACCTAGTGAAATGAAAATCTCCTGCACCTCTCAATGAGTCAATAGAGGCCAATAGCAGGCCACCATATTTCTCCTTTGTTAATCTTTTGAACATATTTCAATTTTAAATCTTCATATTTCAAATTTGCATAGTGTTAGTTGTTTGCTGATTGGTAACAAAGGAAAGTTCAAATCACTGCTTAAGAAAGAGCCCTCTCGCATAGTTCCATGACAGGAACTAATAATAATAATAATAAGAGTCCACAGGAATTTACAAAAATTAATCAATCTTGCAACTCATATTAAGGACTTTCACTTTTGTACACTGTCTTTAAACATATGAATAATTAATACGCATATGGATCTGAATAGTGAAGACAGTATAGCCATAAATTTACTTAATAAGAAGATCGAAACGCTAAAGGCAACATAATATAAGTTTAGTTAACGAGCAGATCAAAATATTGCAGGCATCACATCCGAGGGCATTTCTTAGAGTAGACAGTAATGTATCTAATTAATGAATTTGTTTGCTATCCACACAACATTAATGAATTACCATCCGTACGTTTATTAAATTTGCCGAAGATCGAATGAATATGATTTGCAAAAATGGCATCACACCGAGATGGTGATAATGTTTTGTGTGTGTATAGGTTGTTCGCCATAATGTCTGAATGAATGACAGTGATTATGCATTTAAATCTGACTGCCCACTGTCAAACTTCTCTGGTCCCCTTAAATCCTTTCGTAAATCTCGTGATCAAATCGTTGGTGTGTGTCATAAATTTCATCAATCCAGTTTTTAGCCGGTATGCTTTTTGCCACCCCCATCTGCAAAATCTGAAACTCTGCATGTCTGTAAAAGTTGTCAAATAATGAAACTGCATTTCTATTGTGATCCAAAAGTGTGTTGGAAATAAGTCATATCAAAATTGGTGTTAGAAAGGTATGTAGTACTTAAATTGGTAGATCATTCTAGTAGTAATAGAAAGTCATAGGTTTGAGTTCTAGTTGGTTCATATGATCCACAGCTCAACATGTGGTATCAAAGCTGAGTTAGGAGTCTCAAACATATGCAATACATGAAAAGGACTGTTGGAAATAAGCTATGCCTCAAATAACTATGTTTTTGTAGAAAACCTTCTATATATTGTAATGATATATAATGACTTCTGAAGTAAAGACATCTTGAAAATTTGTAACTATGTAAATTGAAGGTTGCTTCTCAAAAAGATACTATAAAATTAAAAAAGAAGCATTCTACTTCTTTTATTTTGTGTAAACTCATCTTGTGATCAAAATATGTTCTAAATAAATCAAGATTAGTTGTTTTATATGACTTGATGTAGAACATTTCTACAAATGTGGTTGCAATCAAAGATTAGAAATTAGACAAATATACAAACATACTGGTTTTATAAGCATAAATACAAAGATTAGACCAACATGGTTTAACTTTAATGCCAATTTTATATTTATGTGATTATATGATTATTTTAATAAAAGTTAAAAAGATTTATTAAGAGCTTAAGTGAATATATAAATAAACAAGCCAAAAAGATAAATTATATTTCTTGAAACTAAGATTACGATTATAGAGCATCATTTTAATGTATGAGAAACACCATAGAAGAAAATAAAGTCATGTTCCTTCTTGAAAGATTACAATTACAAATCACAAATCTAAGCCATGAATTCGTTTCACTTGGACGTATAACTTTGCGTTTACTCATCCCAAATTTCTCACCTATTTTTTGCAGGTAGTTCTGAGATTAATTAATGTTGCAACTTTTCATCTCTGTGCACTGTCGACTTCCAACACAGTTCACGTTGCAATTATTTTGGTTGCAGAAGTGGGGCGCCAAGAGCCAATACGAAAAGAAGCATTATTATTGATTCAGAAAGGCCATTGCACTTCAATATAATTAAATAGAAAATAGCTAAGTCAGAGAGCACGGCTCATTTTTCACATCAGATGAATGAGATTTATTTATGTTCAAATCAAAACAGTGAAGACAGCATATAGATAAATGAACAAGAATAATTAATACCCAGGTGGATCAGATCAGTGAAGACAACATAACTATGCATTCATTTGATTAGAAGATCAAAACAATAAAGACAGCTTAATATAAGTTTATTTAATGAGGAGATCAAAACATTTAAAGATGACATCACAGATCTTTTCTTAGAATAGACAATAATATGATGAACCATCAACGTGATAACTTACACTTGGCTAATAACAATCAGCTCTTAATAGATACTTTTCTACACATATATATCCTTATACTTGTTGATCTAATTGTGTCCTGCATTTATGAGAGTTCCAGAAGGATGACCACCAATCCCCCCACCACCAATTCCCCCACCACCAAATCCTCCTCCTCCGCCAAAGCCACCACCTCCACCATAACCACCTCCACCTCCATAACCTCCTCCAAATCCTCCTCCTTTTCCAATCCCCCCTCCAATTCCTCCTCCCTTGCCTATCCCTCCTCCAACTGTACCCCCATGGCCTCCACCAAATCCACCACCAACACCTCCTCCCTTGCCAAATCCTCCACCACCTCCACCACCATATCCACCTCCACCTCCACCACCACCACCACCATATCCACCTCCAATTCCTCCACCCTTTCCTATTCCACCGCCATATCCACCTCCAATCCCTCCACCCTTTCCAATGCCACCTCCAATCCCCCCGCCCTTTCCAATGCCACCTCCATGACCATCTCCAATCCCCCCACCCTTACCAATTCCACCACCATGTCCACCTCCAATTCCACCTCCAACTCCACCCTTACCGATTCCACCCCCAACACCACCACCCTTCCCTATTCCTCCACCATGTCCGCCTTCAAATCCTCCACCCTTACCAGTTCCACCACCATGTCCACCTCCAATTCCTCCTCCCTTGCCTATCCCACCCCCAACTCCACCACCATGTCCACCTCCAATTCCTCCTCCCTTGCCTATCCCACCCCCAACTCCACCATCATGTCCACCTCCGATTCCTCCCCCTTTACCAATCCCGCCACCAACTCCACCTCCAATTCCCCCCCCCTTGCCTATCCCACCTCCAATTCCACCTCCAATTCCTCCCCCTTTACCAATTCCACCTCCAACTCCTCCACCTTTACCAGTTCCACCACCAACTCCACCACCATGTCCGCCTCCAATTCCTCCCCCCTTACCTATCCCACCACCGTGTCCCCCTCCAACTCCTCCACCCTTACCTATCCCACCACCAATTCCACCACCATCTCCCCCTCCACTCCCTCCACCTTTGCCAATTCCACCTCCAAAGCCACCACCCTTACCAACACCTCCGCCATGACCTCCACTGAATCCGACCCCTCCGCCGCCACCACCACCACCAAACCCACCTCCACCGCCTGCACCATATCCACCGCCGCCACCAACTCCACCTCCAAAGTTATCTGTTTGCGCAACTACAAAACATCCAAACAACAAAAGTTAACAACGAACGAATAAAAACATTGAGAATCACAATAACATTAAACAGTTGGCCAGCATAAAACGCTTTCATATCTGCATACCTTCCCGAGCAGGAATGTTCAATACGAAGCCCAACAGTAAAACACCGAGCAACATCCCTTTCTTACAAGCCATTGTGCTCGCCATGAATACATACACTCTACCCAGCCTGCCTACATCTTTACCACGGGCAACTATAAATAAGAAGAAAACATCGCCAGCTAAAGGCCCATGCGCCAAAACTCAAAAATCAAAATAATAATAATCATAATGGGACAAAAATTATTGAATCAGTAACAGTTCAATATCCGCCAGTACAAGGCAAAAAAAGGACTTTTTTCTTTCTTTTCAAGGAAGTAGATGAAATTCATAAATACCCCAATTTATCACAGTCCATTCACCAGTTGAATGAACGACATATTTGTATTTTGCTGAACTGCAATTATTAATGAATTTGTTTGTTATCTATACAACATTAATGGATCTGCATAACAGCACATGAGCCTGATGCACAAAATGGCATAACACTGAATGGTGATGATTTTGTATGCAGGTACGTGCGCCATTAATTCTCAATGACTGACAGCAATTATACAAGCCACATCATTTACATCCAACTGCCCATTGTCAAACATTTCTGCTCCCTCCAATCTTTTTCAAAATCTCGTGTCTAAATCATTGTTATCAGTCATAAATTCAGCTACCCGGGTTTTAGCCGGTAAGCTTTTTATGCAAATTCTGATGACGCACAACAACTTATAATGGACATTAAAATTAATGTTTTCTCTACAAACTATCAATTTGTAAGTAAAATTTTCTATATAGTTGTACATATATCCAAGTTTCAAAATACTGTTGGGATTATAAAATATGGTTTCACTCTTTGATCAGAAGAAAATTTAAATTATATTTTTTTTAGTTTGTCTATACGTTAGGAATTTGCATTTTTGAAGGCCCTCTGGTCAGTTTTAGGCCTAGCAAGCAGTGAAAGGGCATGCCTTTTATCAAAATCTCATCTACAACTCTTGGAGACCTTTCCAACGAGTTAAACGGCTCGTAATTTCGAGTCCTGAGCAGAAAATTATGCCTAGTTGAAGTTAGGATAAAATTTCATATAGTTTTTTTAAAATTTCGTAGTTTTTAGATTTTATTATGTAATGAACAAATGTGACTGATTTTCAAGAGGTTTTTGTGACCCTTGGAATCTCATGAACTTCTATATGTTGGATTTTCGAATGGAATAGATTACTTTTTGGTTTGCTTCAATTCTATGCTTTCTGGTTCTTGTAAAAAGAATTTACAATACTGCCTAATCCATAATTCGAATCACTCTTATCATTATACTTTGGTCTAAGTCTCTAACAATAGAAAATCTTTGGAGAAGGTCAATATCTTTTTAGCAAACGTCTAAATTATATTGTAATGGTGAAATTTATCTATCATGTTAGTTTTCGATTCATTTTGATAGAATGGAGTGATTTCTCAATCAAATATGAGTTTGAATCTTGATGGCCAGCATAATAATGTTGTAATTTGGCCACTACATTAGATCCCTATCATCATTTTATTTCATATATATTTTTATATGATTATATTTATTATAATTATTATTATTTATATTAAGATATTTATTTTCTGTGTAATTTTTATTGATTATTTTAGGTCAATTCCATAAGTATAGAATCAATTTTCCATTTGAAACTTCAAAGTTTTAATTTTAGTTGCCTATTATCCATTTCTTTCCTATTCAAAGTTGATTCAGTACATGTTTAGAATGATTTATCATTGTATACTTATATTTAAAAGTTTTTAATTATATTTGTTTACAGATCCTTTTATATATAGATTTTATTGAAAATCTTTCATATTTAAGGAAGAACATGATAGGACACTTGATTGTACCACTTTAAAAATTATAATTCCACATCACATCATTCTAGAGCACCTACATACCTATAAATTGTTTTGAATTGTTTTCACAACCATGAAGTTGGTCCTATCAAGTGGGTCAACTTATGAGAATGTGACCATCACAATTTGATGATCAACCCTAGGTGTTCCTAACACTTCAAAGTCTTGACATTCAATGGAACATATAGAAACAAGGGAATCAAAAATCAAGAATGCACATTATCCTAGATAAAGTTTATGAGCTATATATTACAATTGCATTTCCTTATTCGATCTAAAAAAAATTATTCAACTTGCATTAGAGTTGACAATTTGATATGATTCTAAGGGAAATTTCATGTAAAGTGGAACCATTTCCAATCCTTATATGCTCTAAATATTGTATACACCTAAAAATGGCTTGACATAAGTTAATTAAATATTAATTATTTAATTAATGCCTATTCTTCTATCAATAAATAAATTGAATAATTTATTTATGTGAATCACTTCTATTTTATTCTTCTTATGATTAAAAAAATGATAATTTATTTAAGGGTAAGTGCACAAAGATGGTGGTCAAAAAGGGGGGTATAAGTGGACACTTTTTTTCTGAAATCAGGTGAATCTGAACTTGGAAGCAAAATTTGAAAGTCATCCACTCAAGATATGAAGATAATCAAAGAAAAAATATTGTAGTACTCTGAATCTAGTTTCCAAACTACTAAACTTTTTCAAAATTGGATAAGAAGGGGGTCAAATCCTTCGCGCACGAAAAACTGACCCTGATTTTTTCTGAAAAACATAACATAGTGTCTGACGCGTGCATCAAAAAAGTCATAGTTAGATTTAGTATTTTGACAAATCCTTTAGCAGAAAGATAGTTAAGAGTGAGCAGTAGAAGATGTGTATTTTTTTGTAATTTTTTGTTGAGTATTTATTTTTTTATGATTTTTCCAATCAAGCACATCCTGAAAATTAGGTACCTGTTCGTGCACGAAGCATAAGTTGCACTAAACAAATCAAAAATACAATTTATTTTTTTTAAATTGTAAAGAATCAAGTGCACTACAATAATATATAAAGTTTTTTAAATTTGGATAAGTATATCAAAAGTTATTCAAAAAATGGTGCACCTATGTCTGTGAGAACTATGGAGACACTAGTAAAAGAAATTCAATAATAATATGTTATTGTTGTTCAAATTGAAAACAAATTATATGGTTAGAAAGCTCAGAATATGGGTGAAAA